>NW_026867707.1:0-124314 GCF_020745735.1 Hemiscyllium ocellatum | reverse complement strand
AATGCAATCTCTACAAACAGATTAAATACCTTTTATGCAACAACAAATTTTCTAACAACTTTTTTCTCGATCTCTGTCATTCTTTTTATGTTCGATGAGGTAGAGAGGGATGAAACACGACCAGTGATGTAATATCTGTAATACAGTGAGACAGGAAGCTAGTATGGCTCATGTTGACTCTTAGACCCCACACAGTGAAGCAACACAATACCACTGCATAATAACATAACATAACATTTCAAACCCCACTCACACCCGCGTTGACAGAAATAAAATGTGGATCGGTTGGACAGGATGGGTTTGTTACAGTTAGAGTTTGGGAGAGTGAGGGGTGACATACTGAAGTATCAAACATCCTGAATGGTTTGATAAGGTGGATGTGGAAAGGATGTTTCCACTTGTGGGTCATTCCTGAACTAGAGGGAACTGCTTTAAAATTGGTTCACCCATTCAGGACATGCGATGATGATATTTGTTTCCCCATCAGAGGCGTTGCAATTTGGAACTCTCTGCACCCCAGAAGGTGGGCTCAACTGAGTATTTTAAGACACAAATTGATAGATTCTTGTTAAGGGACGTTGGCGGAAGATGGAATACAAATCACAAAACAGATCAGGCCTGGTCTTATTAATGTGGAGCAGGCTCGAGGGGGCCGAATGGTCACCTTCTGCTTCTCTCACACATGATCCCCGGACTGAGAGCTTTGTTTAAAATTCATTCACTGGGATGTAGGTGCCACTGGCTGAGGGCACGATTATTCCCCAGAGGGCAATAAAGATCCAACCACATTGCTGTGGGGTCAGGAGTCACAATGTAGGCCAGACCAGGTCAGGATGGCAAAGCTTCCTTCCCTAAAGGACCACCAGTGATCCAGATGGGTTTTTCCTGACAATCGAGAATAATTTCATCAATAGAGACTCATAATTCAAGATGATTATTAAATTCAAGTTCCACATCTGCCGTGGTGGGATTCGAATGAGGGACCCCAGAATATTCACTGGGTCTCTGCATTAACAGTTCAGCATGAATACCACAGGACTGTTCCCGAGCTACAAAGGGTGGGAACCAAAACCTTGATCAAACTGGGAGAATTAAGGAGCGTTGAAGGGAATGGGGGAAGAGAAATTACCAAGTTTAGGTTCAAGGCAACTGAAACTAAAGCCACCAACAGGGAGGAGAATTAAAAAAGAAACTCTCACACAGCTGGAATTGGATAAGTGCAGATACCCCAGGGAGGTGTGGAACTACACAGGGAGGACAGGGTGAAGGCACGGGTAGGTTTAAAAGCAGTGAACCAAATTTTAAAATATCTTTCTGAACATAATATGGATCAGGTTAAAACTGAGATAGGTTTCTGACACAATTTGCTGCAAGGACACAGACAGTAGAATCTGAAGTGACCATGAGGTAATGGAGGTAGAATGTGGGAGACAAGCTGGGACTGTATTCGAATAGTCATGGTGAGAGGGGAACAAATGCTGGATACAGGTTTCAGCAGCTGACGGACTGACGCTGAGGTGAGCCATTGGAAACTGAGCAAGTGAGCACCATCTAATAGGACAGAGAAACTGATCCATCAGCCTGAAACTGACTGACCACGTGGCTGTCAGTGACTCCAACACAAGTGAATGGAAACATTGCTCAGAGCCTGTTTCTGTAACATTCTACACAACCAGGAAATAAAAAGCGAAGAATGAGCTGAAAACAAGGCCCTGCTCTGTTAGAGTCTAAACTATTCAATGTTCAGTTACTGAACGTTATTGATTCACAGAATATTCTAACCTGCACAATCACAGTAAAAGGGGAAAGTAAACAACATTCTTGGTAAAGACATAATGAAACAACTGCTTGTATAAAACAGCTGAGAACAAAGGGGCTGAAACCTCCACAAACTGACAAACACAGATACCATCGTTTATAGATAGACAATGAAATTCTTCAGAAAAACCCTTCCCTGCCTATGGTGTGTGAACTGCCACTTATTTCCTTTGAAAAGAGTCTCTGTTTCCCCTCAGAAAAGCAGGTGTGTCGCACACTTACAGACTGACTTACAGACAAAGGAAACCTGATCTGAGACTCGCAGGTAATGAAGCTATTAGTGACAGCCCATTGCACACAACAAGAGCTTAGACCACAACAGATTCTAGTGAAACCAACAATGCAATGGAAAAGGTGAACTAGTCTTTATAATCATGCAGCCTCTCTCAATCAAATAATCCTAGTCAACTTCCAAACATTTAAAACTATTAATACCAATGTATACATATTTATTTCCTTCCCTAATTTCCTCTAAAAAATATATCTAATTATTGTCTTCAAAGTACATTTTAAATGGTCAATTCATAATCACAATTCATTTCCAATTATTCTTAGAGCAAAACAACTTGCAAACTAAAATAGTTTTCATGTCAGTAATGACACTGGAAACTTTGTTATGTAGTTTAACCATATTTCCAAATATAGTTTTGGTTTATTATTGCAGTGAAGCTAAAATTAAAGTCTATTGATTTTCTCTGATATCCTTCCATTATTTTATTCCCTAATAACAATGCCCATGGTGTAATGGGTGACAAGCATTAAAATAAAATTGAATTTTCAATGCAAGAACTGGTACAAATGATCACATATTATCCAGTTCATTCATTGTCGTTGATGTTAAGAGTTATTTTCCCTGTGTGATCAAGTTAAATTCACTTAAATAATCACAGTACAATTCTCACCTCTATAGATCTGTAAAGTGAATGTCAAGTTATAAATATTTCAAGTAAAACCAAATTCACATTTTGTTCTGTTTTATTCCAGGAACGATGGAATGTGTTACATTATTATGGGAAACAGGAACAAGTGAAGGTGGTGACTCTCAGACGTGAGGCCTTAAAGCTAAAAGCCAGCTGGTAGTTACAGTGGGGGATGTACCTACTGCCCCGCTCTCCTCAGAAGGCAGTGAGGATGGTGACACTGGGTAGAACAGGTTAGATGATGAAGCGCCCACGTATCAACAGAGGGACGGCAATGGGTGGGATGACCCACCGCCCTGTAAATCCCAGAAGGCCGTGTCCATGGCACTGCTGGGCATCAAAGCTCAACGTGGCTAGACAGTAGGGAGCAACAAAAGGAACTGACAGAAACCAAACCTGAACTGTTTACCCGGCTGAACGACAGGTGTTGGTGAATGAACACCCAGCCTGATAGAGAAATGGTAATAATGGGCCTTATTGAGACAATATGGATGAAGTAGTTGAGGTACACAGTCTCACCGAAGATGGTGTCAGCCAAGATCTCTCAGGCCAAGATTCCCTGATGTGTACAGCAGAAACTGTCCCTGCAATGTGAGGGTGGGGGTGTGAGCCGGTCCCCCCCCCCAACCCCAGTGCACAGCCGATCAGTACCTCCAGGCATTTACAGATATTACAGGGACACACTGGGGAGGAGACAGGCTGAATGGTCTAAAATAACCTTGGTGTCTCAGGGACCTAAGGGTAATATCGAGGATCATACAGAGAGGAAGCCTGAGGTGTGTAAGGAACACGGGGGATTACCAAACCCCAAACTGTGATGATGAAATAGGTTTGATGTGTTTAAAAGATGACATGGGACCCTATTTAACTGTAATTATAAAACATGGGACTCCCAGTGGGAGATAATTCTAACCACCTTCTGAATTGGGTCATGAGAGCTGAGGCAAACGCAGAAACACAGAGGAATAGCTTCAGTACAGGGAGGGGAACCAGACCCACAATGGTACAAGGGAAGCAGGAAATGGCACATAGCCAAGGAACGTAGGCAGAGAGAGGGAGGTAGATGTTCACATTGTGTGGCCTGTGTTTCACGTAGGCACATGCATAGCTTATGAATATTTATTGATGCTGTGTTTGCTGTATTAATAAATATTAATACAGGAGCAGCTATATCAGTTACCGATATGGATTTGCTCCCACCCTGTCAATTACTAAAATGAGAGCAGTTGGAGAGGGAATCGAGGAAGCTGGATGAAATAAACCAATGCAGATCACCGATATGGCAAAATATACTCAGATATGGGAGTGTGAAACTGAGGAAGGGAACATTCTGGGAGTAGCCATTTTAGAACAGTTAGGAGCAACTAGTGATGTAGAAACCCGAACTGTAATATGGGAACAACCTGGCCAGGCCCGGGACAGGAAGCAAAGGAGAGGCGACATCTCCAGGGTAGATACCTTGCAGAGAGACTGGAACAGTCAGAGAATCTGGGGAGTTATAGCTAGGACCCAAACAGCAGTGTGGGGAACTCAAACAGGAATGTGCGTTATTATCTGTAGATCCTGTAAAGATCGAGGGCCCTCTCACTCCCCACACAAACAGGATCCCATTAAAGCGCTGGGGCTGAGGAGGCAGTCATTGTGACAGTAACAGATTGAGAGAAGCAGGGAACAGTCAGACCGACAGTATCCCAGACTAATTCACTGAATCCAGACGGCTCATCCCATCTCACTATTGATTATACCTCCCTCAGTAAATCCGCCACTAAAGAGTATCCTACAGTAGCGAACCACACCACTGTATTTAATGGATTGAAATCGCAACAGGATATAGTCTCAGCCCTTGATATTGTGAATGGGTTCTGGTCCATAATGGCAGAATAAACTGATGTTTACTATCAAAGGAAAACAGTACACCTGGATCCAGTTATCTCAGGGATCCCATAATATTCCAGTATATCCCACCGATATATGGCTGATGGAGTTAGTCTATTTAATCTTACCAACACCTCATTACCTCAGTTGGTGAGAAAGAACATATCCAAATATTAAACATAGTATTGTGTCAGTTCAGGCAGGCCGGGCTTAAAATTAACCCACAGAGAGTGCAACTGGGAAGGTAAGTAGAGGCGTACCTGGGACATCATATCAGGGAGATCAAATCAGGAAGGCAGAGGGGATAATCCCATTGGAACGAAAGGCCATGATTTTAAAACTATCCATCTGCACATCGCGAAGGGGTAAGGCAAACTTTAGATTGTTTAATTATTGGAGGCCTTTTGTGGAGGCCAGAATTGGCAGAACCATCACAAGCCCTGACAGAAGCACTGGCATTAGCCAGGGGTCAGGGAGTCAGCATATTCACAGACAGTCAGCATGCCTTTGGTATCGTTCATGACCATGTGTTGGTCTGGGCTCGGTGAGGGTACATCACCTTGTCTGGGGGCCACATAGAGCATGAGGAACCCGTCAGAGAGTTAGTGGAAGCAGCTGACTTTCCCAGTGAAGCAGCAATAATGAAGATTAGAGCTCACAGGGAAGTAGAAACCCCACACCAACGGGGCAGTGAGTGTGTGGCTAAGGCAGGTAAAATACTGACTGAAACAGTGCAGACATTTGAGGAGATGGCAGTGGCAGGAGCTGCAGAAGTGAGAGAGGAAGGTTGAAAGATATTCCCAGAAACAGTCCCACAACAGGAGAAACAGGAATAGGAAAAGGGTGGGGCAGTAATAGGACAAGACAGAGTCTGGATGATCCAGCAGTGCCACCACACTGTAAAAGACAAACATTATTAAAAACATATCATGGGTCAGCCCATATTGGGCAGGATACAATGCAATATCAGATGCTCCGCTACAGGGGGAGGCCTGGATCAGGGAGAGATACAGCAGCTTTTTGTTGAAGGGGTGTAGTTTTGTACACGCTATATGAGCCAGGGAAAGCAATCAGGATAAAATGGAGGCACAGCAGGGACCTAGGGACCCATGGGAACAATTACAGATTTTACATACACCCCCATCCCAATCTCAGGGAAGGAAATCCTGCTGGGTCTTAATAAACCGGTTTACGCAGTGGGTGGAAGCATTCCACTGCAGATTCTGACCAAGGGACACATGTTACAGGGAACGTAGTTAAACAGCTCTGTGCCCTGTTTGGTACTGAACAGAAACCCCATCTCCCATCCCACCCCAGAGCTCAGGGACAGCAGAAGGAATGAAGCAGACACTGAAAGCTAGTCTGACTAAGGCCCTCCAGAGACAGGCAGAGATGGGTTAGAGTACTCCCCACCATCCTAATTAAATTACCATCAACTCCAGCAAAGGGAACAAGGCAGTCCCCCTTTGAATTAGTGACCAGACGGACTACGCAGGTGCCACAGGGTGTGGCAGTGGGAGTGCCCGAGATGTCCAATGGCAAGGATAGCGTTAAACAATTCTTGAATGAACTGGCAAAGCAACTGCATGAGCTGAGATGGGAAGTTGCAGAGGGACAGCGAATCAGAAACTGGGAAAGGGAGCACAGAAATATCCGAGTTGACATTCCAAACCCAGGAGATCAGGTTGGGAGAAAATATTACCGGAAAGCATGAAGGAAACCCAGCCTTACTTGGCTGGGGAAGCCACAGAGTTCTCGAGAGGGAACTCTCCCATCATGCTTAAGTAAGGAGCGCTGAATAAAGGTCACCACGCTGCTAAACTCAGGTCCTCTTTGATACTTCTCCCAGCAACAGTTGTGCAGGGGCATGTTGCTGTCTGGAGGTCTGTGGCCAGTGCCTCTGTTCCACAAGGATCAGAACTGGGACATCTGTTGTTTGCAACATATATCAGTGATTAGCAAGAAAAAGTAAACAACTTAATTAGCAAGTTTGTAGATGGTACAATTGATGAAGCTGTGAACAGTGAAGAATGTTGTCAAAGGATACAACAAGAAGGATCAGTTAGAAGGTTATACGGAGAAATTACAGATAGATCTGATTTGGACAAATGTGTGGTGATGCATTTTGGGAGGCACATTGCAAGAGGAATGTACACACTAAACGGAAGGCCCTGAGCAGCATTGATGTACAGAGGGATCTTCAGGTGTACGTTCACAGCTCCCTGAAAGTGGTGAAGGAGGTGGATGGCAGGCTTGCCTTCTTCTGTCAGGGGAGTGAATATAAAACTGTAATTAGGCCACCTTTGGGGTATTGTGTGCCGTTTTGATCACCACATAAGGAGGGTGTGGAGGCTTTGGAGAGGTTGAAAACAGGTTTACCAGGATGTTGTCTGGATTGGGAGAGGTTGGAACATCTTGGGTTGTTGTCACTAGAAAGTCAGTGGCTGCGGGGTGACCCAAGAGGCACAGAGTGAATAATCTGACTCTTTTTCCAAGGTGGAAACGACAAATTCTAGAGGCCATAGGTTTAAGGGGAGAGGGGGGACGTTTAAAGGAAATGAAAACCAAAACAACTGCAGATGCTGTAAACCAGAAACAAAAACATTTTTGTGAAAAGTTCAGCAGGTCTAGCAGCATCTGTGAAGAGAAATCAGCGATAACGTTTCTGAGGAAGGGTGACCGGACCCGAAACATTAACTGATTTTTCTTCACAGATGCTGCATGACCTGCTGAGCATTTCCAACAACATCTGTGCAAGTTCAAAGGGAGGTTGTATCAGGCAAGTTTCTCATGCAGAAGGTGGTCAGTGACTAGAATGTACTTGCCTGAGAGATGGTAAAAGCAGGAACAATCACAATGTTTATGAGGCATTTGGGCAGACACATAAGCAGGCATGGGTTGGCAGGGATATGGATCATATACAGGGAGATGGAATTAGTTTGGAATGGCATCATGATCTGTACAGACATAGTGGGCCGATTATCGCAGTGCTGTCCGGTTCTGTTTTCCGGGGGGTAGAATGTATGGAGTGAGAGATAATATTTTGAGTGGAATATGTCTCTTCTTCAGAATACATAGGAAGTTGATGCATTTTGAGAGAAGCAATGTAGAAAGGGAATATATATTTGATTGGAACAGACACAGGGAGCAGGACAGCAGGATGGGGGACAATGTGTACAAATCATTAAAGGAGAGAGAACATAAAGTGTTTTGAGTAAACGTATAGGATACTGGGCTTCATTAATAGAGCGAATGATAACAAACTCATGGAAAAGATGCTGACCATTGACAAAGCTCTAGTTAGGTCACAATCAATCATTGCATCCAATTCTGATCAACAGATTCCTGGTCAGAATGGGGAAGTTAAAATACCACAGAGGGGCCAGTTCCATACTTTGCTTTCTTTCAGGATGCATTGGCGACTCAAGGGTTAAACATTCTCCTGCCAAAGGACTTACTGCTGCATTGCAAGAGTACGAGGCCTGTACTCTTACAATACAGACAGAACACCTCAGTAGGGGGAGGCGGACTGTACCTTCGAAATAGAACATATTGCAGCCACACGTGGATTCCCCTGTAACCCCAGACAGAGGGATTTGTCCTTTCCAGACAAGACTGAGAGCCCTGGGCACAACCCTGTGAAACTGCCTCCTGCTCCCATTGTCTTACCTCCCCTCCATATTAGCATAGGTAACTGAATTCCCCATTTACTGAAGGAAGAACCCTTCTGCCTTAATCTCTTCCCATCAACACATAATCATGAGCAATACGATAATCAGTTTCTGTAATCCATTCACACTTTATCACAGGACGTCACCATTCATCAAGCTTTGTAAGGTCATAATCACCTACTTTAAACTATGTAATGGCAATCGCCCATGTGACTGATATGTCTTTGTCTAATTCCTATTAAATATACTGTCTCTATGGGTAAGGCAGAGATTCATGAAGAACAGTCTCTGCAAGTAGACACTCAGCTACTTTAGAGACACTTTGAAACTCTCGCTGGCTGCACAATAATAAAGCTACTGCTGTTGTGCAGAAAACTTGTCTCGTCTGGATTTGTGGAACAAAATAAGCACCAACAATGAAGGATATGAGTGATCTTCAGAGTGTGGAGTACAGATTACTGGAGAGGTTCACGATGAAGAAAATGCACTCAGTGAATTGATTTGAAGAAATTTGTATTTTCTTTGAAGTAAACAAGTTGAATATATTTTTGATAGAGCTGTATAAGATTATAACATGTCTAGGTATAGCAGTCAAAAATATCTGTATTCGATAGGTGATCGCACAAGAATTAAGATCAGATGTAAAGTTTTGATACAGCGGGAGATGAGCAAGTGTTTCTGCTGACTGTATTGTTTGGAAATATGCAGAACATGCTGCCTATTATGGTGGTGCAAGCAGAGAAGATGAATGATTGATAAAAACAAATAGATCAGATCCGAGGGAAATAAAATTGCAGAGTTTGTGTGGACGTATGGGGAATGAGAATATGGGATTCTGCTACAGTGCGCCAGCTTGGATTTGATGGGCCTCTCTCTGTGCTATAATGCATTTTATGTGGACTTGCTTTACTTGCTCTGGTCACCGATTAAATTGTCATTGAGGTAAATCTGCTCAGTGTTCCTACTCAGTCTAACACAGGCTGTCCTTCCTCAGCAGGAGATAATGTTTTACTGCTTTATACTGGGTTCTGGGAGGGGGAGGGGTGGTGGGTGGGGTGCGTAATGGTGTGTATAACAGTCTGCCAGCACTTATCTGAAATCAAAACACTAGTGCAGCCACACTAGGGACAGACTCTGGAAATGTGGGGAATGCCAGAAGGGAATTCTTTACCCATTCCCATCTGGAAACGGGCCAAACCAGACAGTGTGAGGAGAAGCTGTACACCTGCTCTGTGTGTGTGTGTGTGTGTGTGTGTGTGGGGTGGTGGGGGTGAGAGGAGGGGAAGGGATTCACTCAGGCATCCATCCTGCTGAGACACCAATGAATTTACTTATAACCACAAGTTGAAGGACTTTTTTTTTCTCTTTTCACACCAAGTAATGAACAATGGTATTGCCAGTCCATAAATTTTTTGCATATACAGAACTTAGCTTTGGAAATGTTCACAGCAGTGTTGAACATGTACAGATTCACACTGGGTAGAGACTTTTATTTTCCTTTATTCATTCACAGGATGAAGGTATCGCTGGCCCGGCAGCATTTCCTGCCCATCCCTAATTGCCCAGAGGGCAGGTATGAATCAACCCCATTGCTGTTTATATTGATATTAATGAACATGAATGTCAGACTAGATTAATTATCATCAAACTCAAATCCATTTGATATTCATATATTTACAATTAGTTTTCAATTCACCAAATGTAGCTGAAGGGAGTAATCTTCAAGTGATTCTAACAGAGAAGATACCTGAATACTTGTTCAGCAAATTAAAGCCTGTTGTGTTTAGATAGTAATAATTTTAAAAAGGTGACTTGAGAATAATGGAAGAAGTTGATTGTTGAGTAACTGATAATCTTGTTTTAATCTGGAGTTAATTTAGGATTAGTTAGCAAAAGGGAGTAATCTTCAAGTGATTCTAACAGAGAAGATACCTGAATACTTGTTCAGCAAATTAAAGCCTGTTGTGTTTAGATAGTAATAATTTTAAAAAGGTGACTTGAGAATAATGGAAGAAGTTGATTGTTGAGTAACTGATAATCTTGTTTTAATCTGGAGTTAATTTAGGATTAGTTAGCAAATGGTAGGGAATCCCAGCCCCATGAAGTGCATATCCAGTTCCATGTGGGAAAACCAGGACACTTCTTGTATCAGCGACAACTACAAGAACACGGAGGTGACACTGGAAATGTCAGGAACACGAGTTAATCCATGGTTAAAGTACTACACTCACTCCTCGTCCCCACGTTGATGTGTTCTCACCAGAGAGGGTACAGAGGAGATTGATCAGAATGTTTCCATTATTGGAGAATGTCTGCTCTGAGGAAAGGTTGGATAAGTTGGGGATGTTTTCCGAGGAGGATGAGCTGAGATTTAATTTAAGTGATAAGATGCTGAGGAATCCAGATCGAGTGAATAGGAAGGAGCTATTCATAACAGAGAGGTCAGAAACTGGAGGTTTTAGATTGAAACTAATTCTCAGAAAGAAGGGGAGTGGATGGTGGTGGGCAGGAACTCACTGATGGGGTGGTAGAGGCAGTAGCCAACATCACGTTAGAATAAAAGGACATGGATGTAACTGAAACCCTGGAACATGCAGGGCTATGGACTAAAGTCTGCAGAATGGGATCATTGTGATTTATTTGACATTTCTCCAGAATATTAAACTCAAGTCCAATTTGAGAATTTATGAATATCATCCGACCTGAATTCCAAACGTCAGACTAAATTTGTCAGTAAGTTCCAGCACAGATCGAGGCTACTTGGTCCATCCTGTATGTGTTGGCTGTAATAGAACGATCCAGGCCTTACAGCGTTCTGTACTCACCAATGACAGCAACAATTTCAGACTGTGTACTCTGCCCTCTATGTTGATATAATCTGTTTGTTTTTCAATGTATTTCTTTGACAGCTGCTCAACTTGTTTCCTTGTTTCGTTCCCAGCCCTAACTCCATTCCCCGTGGCCTTGAGGGACTACCATTTCTGCTGTTTAATCTCTCCTGTCTTCCCCCGAGTGACAGGCTGTCTTTTTGTCCTTGTCTCACCCCCACCTTGCTCACAACCTGTTACATTTCTGATTGTTCCCAGACCTCTGTAACTTTCACTGCGCCCCCTGGGTCAATGGCACGAGTTTTGAATTTTCTTCCTCATGAGATAATCAGAAATCTTTCTGGTTGCAGTTTCCCCCAGATTTTATTTTGGAAAAAAAAAGAGCATTTGTGTCAGAGTCAAGTGTTTGTGAGCCTTCATCCACAATCCTGAGCACTTAGACATAATATGTGACCCTCCCACAGATGTGCAGGTTTGATGGATTGGCCGTGCTAACATGGCCTGTAGTGTGTAGGTTAGGTGGGTTGGTTTAGCCATGCTAAATGTGGGGTTATGGAGGTAGGGCCATTGCAAATTCGATGGATCGAATTAGTCTCTTTCTGCGCCTCAGGGATTCTGTGATTCTAACTAGTTGTGATTGTCGACACGTTTTCCTCATGCCAGGTTCATTCAGCTCAGGTACACATGCTGCCTTGGTGTTTCTGTTGGTTCTCACTCAATCCTTTCCTTCTGTTTTACAGCAATTTCACACTGTATGTGAGGGTGAGAATGAATTTGTAAATACAAATACTCCAACCGAAACCCGCACAGCTCAGGACCTGTTTCTGCTGCTGATGTCACTCACAGGGAACAGGAAAATAAAGGTTCAGTCATATATCTTACAAGGACACAGAGGTTACAATCACCAGGAATGGCTACACAGCTTAAAACTCTTTTCTCAAGAAATAAAGGACGCTGGAGAGACCCAAAGTAGGAAGCTTTGTGTCTGTATTTTCAGAGATTTGAGGTTGAAATCATTGGGTTTGAAGCATGTTTCATTGCCCCAGGTCATCAAAGCTGCTATTTAAATGTGCCTCTTTCTTTCTGTCCTTTTGTCTGAGTTAACAATCAGATGGATAGGTCAGTCAGTGTCTGTGTTTTCCCAAATCCCTGATTGAATCCGTCTCCCCCAACAAACTCAGGTGCCTCACCACACTCTGTGTCAGGGAGAAACTCTGCCCTTACAATGAGAACTGTCTTTGCTGTCACATCTCCTCGTGCTTCCGCCTAATCCCCACTTCCCTTCATTAAATCCCAGCTGCCTCTAGCCCACCCACATGAGCATGTTGAAGAGCATGACAGGAGAATGGATTGAAACCGAGAGTTCAATAGCCAGGATGAAATAGGAAGAAGGAAATAAATGGGGTTTTTGGATTCCAGGGGATACAGACTCCTGGATTAGTCCTTGTGGGCATTCCCGCAGTAATATGAGACAGCATTCCATAATGACAGTTAAACCCGGGAGGCAGGAGAGGGAGCTACTGAACATTAACAGGTTTAGTTCAAACACAGGAAGTTTGTTCAGACAGTAACAGTGTGTTAGACATGGAGGTGAAGTGAGCAGTGAGGGGAAATGTTACCACAAGCTGCAGATGGACAACTTTCATTGGAACAGGAGGAGGCCATTCAGCCCCTCAACCCTGCTCTTCCATTCAATAGATCTTGGATAATTTGTGGCCTAACTTGCAATTTTCAAAACTCTCCAAACTCATCAATAAACTCCTCTGCAACACACAAGATGAATATTGAAAAAACTAACCATCTGCAAATGCTGGGAAATCGGAAACAAAACCAGACAGTGCTGGAAATTTTCAGGAGGTCTGGCAGCATCTGTGGAGAGTGAACCTTTGGGTCCAGTGACCGGTCAGGTGACCAGCTGCAGCTGACCATTCTGCCTGTTCTGTAACACTCTCTGGAACAGGTTCTGGTGCGGAGGGGGGGTGGGGGGGGGTGAGACTGTCAATAATAACTGAGAAAACAGGAGGACAGGCTCAATCAGAATAAAATCCATTTTGGTCTTTCAGTTTTAATTCAACTGCAAACATTATTATTTCTGAAATAGGATCATAGGCCAGAAAACAACTCTTCATGTCATTGGATCTGGGAAACTGTGTTAATTCTGACCTAGTCCAGCCGACATGTGAGTCCAGACCCTGAATAATGGGGTTGACTCTGAACCATTTCCTGGGCAGTTAGAATGGATGACAAATGCTGCCCCAGCAAGTGATGCCGTGATCCCATGAACAAACAAAACAAATCCAATCGCTGTGGTTAGTTGTGAACTCGCTGGTGTTATTGGAAGGTTTATGGGGTAAAGGGAGAAGAATGGCATTCAGTGAGGTGATCCTTTGGAGAGCTGATGAGCCAATCAGCCTCCTTTTGTACAGTAACAATTCTGTGAATAATTAATTCTGAGCCCTCTAAGGAAATATCAGAGCAGGGTTTGTAAAGAGGTCAGATTGAATGAGTGTCTTGGTGAACACAAGTGAGGCACAGGTACAGAGAGGCTTTCGGATGGATTAAATTAAATTTTATACATTTGAACAGTCAGGAACATTACAGCAGTTAAAAATTGGAGTGATCAAGAGAGTGGAATTAGAGCAGCAAATAAATCTTCAACATCGATGCAGCTAAAGGGGATGTTGGGTAAAGATACTGTAGTTAGTGCTTATTTCATTCCAGGCACACCAGCCAGGGAGCACTTCCTTCCTGTATCTATCCTCTTGAGCTCTTGAAGATTTTTGTTCATTTGAAGTGTTTCATGTTTAGTTAGTCCAGAGAAGACAGCTTCAAGCTCCTCAATCTCTCCTGCCAGGGCAATGCTGCTGTTAGAATTCAATTCACTGGGGCATGTTACTGGCTGCTTCATGGACTGGAACTTGCAATTGAGACTGTAAGGTAACTGTATAAAATACCTTCAATGGTATTGCCAGTCGTGAGTGGTTTTAGGAAAATGACCTTGACTTACGGGCATTGAGTGCCAGAGCACTTCCTGTTGTAGGGCATCCTGTTTAGATACAATCTATTGATAACTATTAGAACTGACTAGCACTGGCTCTGTCAAAGTGGTCAGAGCATTATGGCTGTCATTGAAGCTGGTAACAAACTTCCCATGGGGTAAAAATCGTAAATGATAGAGTAGGCACGAGGTCTGATGACACTGTTGGAGTATTGATGTTGTTGTTAATCACATTAACTTGACAGGAGTTGACTAAATTCATATTGTCTCTTTCTGAATCTCAGGATGTCTCTCTGGGCAATGAGTCTCCACAAACAGCAATGAGCCGGGGTCATTTATTTTGATTTAAATTGCTCTATAGCACTGCTGCTTCACAGCACCAGGTACAAGGTTGGAGTCCAGCCTTGGTCAACAGCCTGTGTAGAGTCTGCACATTCTCCCCAGGCTAGTGTGGGTCCACTCCAGGTGCTCTGGTTTCCTCCCACAGTCCAAAGATTTGTGGGTTAGGTGGATAAGTCATGGTAAATTGTCCACAGTGTCCAGGATTGTGCAGACTTGGTGGATCAGCCATGGCAAATGCAGTGTTACAGGGGTGGAGTGCTCCAGATGGGATGCTGTTTGGATAGTTTGTGGGATTTGATGGGCCAATGCTCTCCTTCCACACTGTCGGGATTCTATTATATGATTGTGGATAAAGTCGACACAACAGGGTGTCCTTGGAGAAGGAGCATGTAATGCATCTCAATTTTCCCAATGTCTTTAGATAGAGGTGGGTACCGCAGTGGATACAGTGCTTTATCTCCATCGCTGCCCCCTCACCCCCAACTCTACTTTGATTTGGTCTCTTCCCACTTTGTCATTTGTAATGGTTTGCTTTGCCTGTAAGGGGCGTTGTTTATAAATATTCAATTGGTTACATGGGTGGTTTACTGCTGGTGATTATATGGGAACCAAAATGGTGTAATGGAGGGTGTTGATGTTGATGGTGGGAAGGTTGCTCAGCTGTGTGAGATAACACATCTGGGTCAGAGAAATGGGGAATAAAGAACACTTCACAGCTCACATAACCAGAACTGAAAAGCAGTTAAATCAAACCAAAGGTTCAGACAGGGAGGGAGTATTTCCCTGGAGCTTGAGTAACTGGAAAGTGATGGTGTCCAGGAATAGACAGGATTTGTTTTACAGGGCGTTGAAATTTTAAAAACTGTTACATTCAGATAGTTTCATTTCTTTTAGTTTTATTTATTGTGGAATAAATAGCTACAATATTTTAAAAGCAAATTTACAAACCTTGTGTTAAAGATAAATGTTAAATAAAATCCATCAAACCATCCCTCACTGAAAACTGTTGTGGAAGTGCAATCTCCTGGACAATCCCTGCCCACTCCTTCCTTCCCGGGGTCCATGGCTATATACATACCTGGGAGATAGCAGCAGGAGGAGACCATTCAGCCTTTCAATCCTGCTCCACCATTCAATGGGAAACAGCAGACCATCCAGCTCAGTCTCCTGTTCCTGCTGGGTTCCAATCCCCTTTCATGACTTTACCTTGAAGAACTATATCCAAGTCCTCCTTTGGTTTTACTGCCTTTTGTTCCAGTGACGTTGCTGTGTTACTGTGTGGGTGTAGGCGGGGTAATGTGATGGTGCTGCCTCCTGGGGGATGCACTCAGCATCCCTCATCATCCTGCAGTAACATCAACTGGGGTTCAGCAACTAGAGATAGAAACCATTTCCAGGATATGGGCATCACTGGCTCAGCCAGCATTTATTCCCCATCTCTAGTTACCCTTGAGAAGATGGTAGTGAGCTGCTGTCTTGAACCATTCACAGTCCATTTGGCGCAGAGAGACAGACAATGTTGGGAAGGAGAGTGTTGCTGGATTTTGGCCAAGTTATTCTCTATCTTTGGTTCTTCAAATGCTGGTTAACTTAATCACAATCTGCACATGAGTTTGAGATTTCAGGCTGTGAATCTTCACCATTGAGCACCCTGAATAAACAAATATGTACAGATTAGAAATTCAGGGCAGACAATTCTAGTTTCTCTATAATATCTTTTTTCCCCTTTCTTCCGCAAAAGCTGTAACGCTCCAGCCCACTTACTCTCTCCCACCATTCTGCCTCTGCTGTCCCTAATGTACACCCTCCCCATTCTCATGGAGTTACTGATAAACAGACCCATGCCACCACTTCCCGTCCCTGGTTAGACTCTGCACCCTTTCTGGGTTCACTTCCTTTCCCTTCAGTTACTGCAAGTCAATGTAACAGCAGAATGAAACAAAAGGAAACAGAAATCGTGGTAGCAGATCCTGGACAGAAGAGGAACCTTCAGTCTGGGAGAATGGGTCAGATCCTTCTGTTTCCCATTGGTCGATGCCCAGCATTATGACAAGTTGGGGATGGAACTTGGGCCCATGTGGGTGTGGTGACCCTTTGAACCCCCAACCTGTCAATACTACAAGCGGATTTCTTCCTCCTCCAGCCAATCACAATGTCAAATGCTTTCCGCTAATTACCCCAGAGCACATGCTCCAAAATCTTCCCATATTCTGTACATGTGCAGTTCTGGGCTTCCCCTCACACGCGTAGTCCCTGCCTCAGGGATTGTGGGAGTTGTAGCCCCCATGAAGCCACTGGAGACATGTTTCTGGATAGTGAATGAAAAGTGTGGGCTGGAGGTTGGATCCCCATTCATACACACAGGACACATGGACTGTCACTGGATTTTACTGAGACATCCGCTTCCACAACCTGATTTCTGACGTAAGGAACATAGATTGCGGGGTGGGGTGGTTAATAAGGGGTAGCAGATTTTAAGCAGATGTAGCTGAGTGGTTAGCACTGCTGCCTCACAGCGTCAGGGACCCGGGTTTTATTTCAGCCAGATGCGACTGTCTGGAGTTTACACATTCTCACCATGTCTGTGTGGGTTTCCTAGGGTGCTCGAGCTTCCTCCCACAGTCCAAAGATGTGCAGGTTAGGTGGATTGCCTATGCTAAATTGCCCACAGTGTCCATGTATGTGCCAGTTAGGCCATTAGCCATGGGAAATGCAGGGTTACAGGGACAGGGTGGGTCTGAATGGGATGCTCATCATAGGTTGGTGTGGATTTGCTGGATGAATAACCTGTTTCTGCACTGTAGGGACTCTATTCTATTCTCATGAAGAAGAATGTACCTATCTCAATGTATTGTGAATCTGTGGAATTCCCTATTCAAAATACGGTGGATACCAGGACAATGAGCAGATTTAATGAAGAGATACAGATGTTGAATTTGTAATGAGATGAAGGGAGAGAGAGAGCAGGCGGGAAAACCCAGCTGAGACCGAGGTGAGCTCAATCATCACCGTATTAAATGGTGGGGCTGGTTCGAAGGGCTGCATTGCCTCTCCAGTGCCCAGTGCTCATCTTCTTACGGTAATAACTGGAAAGCTGAATCCAAAACTCACCACCTTCACCAAAGGAGATTTTGGAAAAAGCAGGATAGTCAGGTGGATTAGCGTTCCAAACCTAGATAGTGAGGAAGCAAGTGGGAGATAATGATTTTGCAATTTTAAACTCAGGGGAGACAGTGATTTATGGTTTTTAGACTGTGTAGTACATTCACACCGTCCAGAATACTCTGTTGTGAATATCTATCCTATACTTTACTACATATCTAAGGTCTTTGACAATGAAACGCAAAGTACCCAGGAAACTTCGCCTCACCTCGTAATCTGATAAAAGACTTCTGATAAATCTGGTTGAACTTAGAACACAGCTGGAAAGCTGGAAGATTAGATCCAATCCCAAGATCCTGTGCTTAAACAAAGGAGACTACAATAGGTTGAGACAGGAGCTGGCTAATGTAGACTGGAAGCAAAGACTTTAGGGTGGGAAAGTTGACGGACAGTGGGGGAATACCAAAGCAATTTTTCGAAGTGCTCAGAAAAAGTATAATCTGCCATGAGTGGCTCAGGAAATAAGGGAGTCTATCAAATTGAAATAGAAGGCAAACAAATTGGCAACGACCACGAAGAAACTAGGAGAAGAGAAAAAAACTTTAACAATCAACAGAAAGCTAGATGGGACTGGGGGAGAAAAGTGATGAGTAGCTATCCTCAGGGCCAGAATAGCAGTTTACACTGCTAGAGGGGAACCTATTGTGTGGGGAACATATGGCCTCTGTAATTGTAACTGTGACCATAGAGATAATCCTGATCAAGTTAAAAATCACAGCACACTCCAAAAGCTTGTACTTCCAAATAAACCTGTTGGATTATAACCTGGTGATGTGTGATTTATAACTTTGTCTACCCCATCCCAACACCGGCTCCTCCATATCAGAATCCTGATAGGCAACCCCACTGAAACTGAAGCGCCTGTCAGATACTTGAGGGAGCCACAGGGGTGTGGGGGGAGGGGTGTATGTTTTAACCACAAATGCTAAACTGAACTAGACTTTCTAACTGACCGTTGCCATGGAGAAAATACTGAGAGACAGTCTCTATTCAAAGTCCCAAACCACAAAGGTATAAGAATGGGAGCCGTACACCGGACAGATGGGGAGTTACCTGATGCGGCCTGGAGGTGTTTTGCATGTACACTATCCAAGTAACTGCCATGTCTCATCAATAAAAACTCAAAGAAGACCTCGCAGGGTTCTGTACCTAATTATTGCTATCCAGCAGGGTTCAGGAATATGAGTACACAGCAGTCAGTCTTCACAGTGGAGGATATGAAGAACATGCCAGTAATTGATAAGGAGACTGAGGAAGGGGAGGACCTAGAAATAACCATTATCATGAAAGTGTTACAGCTGGGCAAGCTAATGGAGCTAAATGTACACAAGTCTCATTACCCTGATGGAATACATCCCAGGATACCAACAGTGTTAGTGGGAGAAATAGCATCCTGCAGCAGAGACAGGCCCTTTGGCCCAAACTGGGCCATGCTGACCAGAATGTCCATCCACACTGACCCCATTTCCCTGCACTTGGCTCATCTGCTTCTGACCCTTTCCTATCCATGTATTTGTCCAAATGTCTTTTACCTGTTATGAGAGTGTACCCACCACAACCACTTCCACTGGCAGCTCATTCCATATACATATCACCCTCTGTGTAAAACAGTTGCCCCTCAGCTTCCCTTTTATTCTTTCCCCTCTAACCTTCAACTGATGCCCTCCAGTCCTTGATTCCCTGGGAAAAAACACAGTGCATTCACCTCATCCATGCCCCTCATGTTCTTATACACTTCTAGAACAGTCCCCCTTCAGTTTCCTCTGCTCTAAACAATAAAATCCTAGCTTGTCCAACCTCTCCCTATAACTCAAACCCCTGACAACATCCTTGTAAATTGTTCTGCACTTTTTACACTTTAATAACTGAAACCTACACTGCATTCAGCACATTTCCAGTGTTTCCCCACGGCGCTGAAACCGACGTGAGAATGCCAATGGATTACAATCCTTTTCAACAATCCCATTTTCATAGTATTCCCATGGTGCAGGTATCCTTGTGTCTTTCTGGTTGTATGGTTAATTAAAGACTTGTCCTTCTGCAAAGCAAAGCTGTGGCTTAATTGTTCCTGGGAAACATGCCATGATTTTTCAGATTTTCAAAAATAAAATGAAGTCACTCTCCCCAGTCACCACACTAACATGGACTTGGCTGTGTCTCAGTATTTTTCCAGTCACATTGAGATTTGGAATATTTGCCCACGGACAGAATACACACCTTTCCTTCCACATGAAAAGGCCAATGAATATCCAGACCGGCAAGGATCAAGTAACTATCAGATCTGAACATGAAGTTCAATTTGAATTTCTCATCTGCAAATCCACCCTTTCAGTATCCTACACCTGAGAAAACAACTCACCACATTAATACAGGATGGATCTTTATAAGACAATTATAGTATTAAATTGTAGTTTCATGTTTCCCAAAGTTTTAACTCTCAGTCTAACAATTTCTTTCTTCTGTGAACTGAAATCCAAACCAACCTCCTCACTCCTTCCCTCCACACCCAGTTCTCTCACACTCTCTCCTCTCTTTGAATTCAGTTTCCTAGCTCTTGTCTGCGGACTAAGAAACAAATCAATGAGTCTGGCTCTGAGTCCGGGGGGGTAGGCGGGGGTGTTGTTCGGAAACCCTCGGACGACAACCATCCTGCATACCCTGCATACACCTGTTTCCTGCACACTCTGGCCAAAACCCGTCTTACTAAAATGAACCGAATTAGAGCTCTAATTGCAGGCCCATCCTTGTCCCTTTCCATAAAAACCCTGAATCTTCACAAAAGAGTTCTGATAACTTTCTACAAAATGCTGCCCCACTGATAGCCTGATCACATGGCAGGGGGGCCAGGAAAGGGGCCATTCACCTGGGTCCTGCTCCCAGAGGGAGGAAGCTGCCAATGACAGATTAATCCGTCACACCCACAGCCTCCCTCGCTGGCACTGACCCGTACTGTGCATACTCCCACAATTGGCCAGCACTGTGCCCGTACACTGGCCTCCCCTCCTACAGCACGTGCTCCCGATCATACAGGAGTCCGGGTGATTGACAGCAGCTGCTGCCTAATATATCAGAATGCCTCCAGTATGGAAACTGGCCCTTCGGCCAAACAAGTCCATACCGACCCTCCACACAGTAACTTATACAGACCCATTCCCCTACCCTAAATTTACCCCTGACTAATGTAACTAATACGAGGGGCAATTTAGAATGGCCAATTCACCTGTCCTGCACAGCTTTGGATTGGGGGAGGAAACTGGAGCACCCGGAGGAAACCCGCTCAGACATGGGGAGAATGCATAAACTCTGGGTTTGGCCGGAATCAAAACCGGGTACCTGGTGCTGTGAGGCAGCAATGCTAACCACTGAGTCGTCTCCATAGATGGGAAGGGGTGGGGCTGGAGAACTGGGGTAATGAGATTGTAAACAATGAATGAATGTGGAGGACACTTGGGGATGGACAGGTCAGTGAGGGACAGGATCAGTGCAGCAGCAGGAGGGGATCCTGGACAAACTGAGCAATGGGAGAATCTGACAGGAGCGAAACTACAGGAAGGTTCTGTTTGGAGGCTGAGGCAGGGACAGCTGGGAGACAGTATGGCCTGGTGGCTTGGGCAGGTTTTCTGATCATCCTCTTCAAAGATGCTGTTCCTCAACTCTGAGCTCAATCCTCCTGGTCTAGAGATAAGGACACTGCCACCATTTCCTCGTGGGCAAAACCTGTGTTGGCGATATTAACAAGACTCAACACACAGTCACTAACAAAATACTGGCGTACTTGAACTTCATCCCGAATATTAACACCTATAACTGGGCAACGCAGACCCCGATGTACAGAGTTAAATCCTGGATATTAATAACAGCTTTGTGCATGGGAAATCATGTCTCATAAATCTGACTCAGTTTTTTTGAACAAGGAACAAAGAAGATTGCTGAGGTCAGAGCATGGACTTCAGTATGGCGTTTGACAAGGTTCCTCACGGGAGACTGGTCAGCAAGGTTAGATCGTATGGAGGACAGAACTGGCCCGAAGGTAGAAGGCAGAGGGTGCTTTACAGGCTGGAGGCCTGTGACCAGTGGAGTGTCACAAGGATCGGTGCTGGATCCACTATGTTTTATCATTTATATCCATGATTTGGATGTGAACATAAGAGGTATTGTAAATAAGTTGGCGGATGACAGCAAAATGGGAGGTGTGGTCGACAGGGAAAAAGATTACCTCAGAGTACAAGAGGATCTGGATCAGCTGGGTGATGGGCTGAGGGGTTCAGTTTAGAAAATTGCGAGCTGCTGCATTTTGGAAAAACAAACTTTAGCAGGACTTACAGTTAATAGTAAGTTCCTGGAGAGTGCTGCTCAACAAAGAGTCCTTGGAGCGCAGGTTCATAGTTCCTTGAAAGTAGAGTAGCAAGTAGATAGATTAGTGATGGTGGCAGTTGGTCTGCTTGCCTTTATTGGTCAGAGCATTGAGTACAGGGGTTGGGAGGTCATATTGCGGCTGTACAGGACATTGATTCAGCAACTTTTGTAATATTCCTTGCAGTTCTGGTCTCCTTCCGATCAGATGGATGTTCTCAAACTTGAAAGGGGTCAGAAAAGAATTATAGGATGCTGCCAGGGCTGGATAGGCTGTTTTCCCTGGAGCATCAGAGGCTGAACGGTGAGCGGAAAGAGACTATTAAAATCAGGCCGGGCATAGATAGGGTAAATAGAGAAGATATTTTCCTTGCGGTGGGGGGAATACAGAACTCGGGGACTGGGAGGGGGTGGGTGGAGGGAGAGAGAGGGTGGGTGGATCGAGAGTGGTGGGACAGAAATGGTTGAGGATAGAAAGTGAGATTAGAGAGGAGGGGAACAGACGGGGGGAACAGAGGGGGTGACTGACGGTTGGGGGGGGGACCGACAGAGAGGGGGAACGGACCGAGGGGGGTGCAACCGACGTGGGGGCGGGGGAAGGTGGGTGTGCGACTGACGGGGGAGCGACTGACAGAGAGGGGGAAAGACTGAGGGCGCAACAGACCGACAGATAGGGGGACAGAACGATTGGGGGGGGGCGACAGGGGTGGTGGTGACCAACAAAGGGCTGACTGATAGAGAGGGGGGAGCAGACAGAGTGGGAGGAGACAGGGGAATAGAGAGGGGGGAAGATGGAGAGTTATTTTATAGATCTACAACTCAACCCTGTTCCTGTTTTCTCCTCCTCAGCTTAATTCTGTCTGAACGTCACAGAACAACTGCATAGTTTCTGGAAAGTGAGTTTCAGGGAGATCAGGTGCTGAGCGTGGCATTTGGAACATGCTGATCAATAAATGGACTCTAGTTCGATTCCATTGTCTGTGTGGTGTTTGCACATTCTCCCTGTGTCTCTGCGTGGGCTGCCTCTGGGTGCTCTTAATTCCCTCCCACAAATCCAAAATCATGCAGGTTAGCTGGATTAGCTTTAGGGAATGGTAGGTTAGGGTGGAATGCTGTTCCGATGGTTGGTATGGTCTCTTGGGCCAAAAGACCTGCTTCCACACTGTAGGGATTCTGTCACTGAGTATGGGGGTTAGGAGGTCACGTTGTGGCTGAGTAGGGCATTGGTGAGGCCAGTGTTAGAATACTGCATTCAATTGTAGTCTCCCTGATTTCAGAAAGATGTTACCAGAATAGGACTCAACCTCTTAATAGCAGGTTCTTGCAGTGTGGGTTGATAGTTCCTTGGAAGTGTGGTTGAGGTAGACAGGTCAGTGAAGGTGGTGTTTGGTATGCTAGCTGTTATTGGGCAGTGCATTGAGTATAGGAGTTGGGAGATCAGGTTTCAGTTGCACAGTTTATTGGCTTGGCCACTTTTGAAATGCCCAGACTGCTTTCAATTCCAGTTTCCCTGCTAGAGGAAAGATGTTGGGAAATTTGCAAGAGTTCAGAAAAGTTTTACGAGGGTGTTACCAGTATTGGAACATTTGAATCATAGGGAGAGGCTGAATAGGCTGAGGCTATTTCCCTGCAGCACTGGACACTTTAGGTGGCTTTATCGAACTTTATAAAATTATGAGGAGCAATGATAGGGTGACTAGTCATGGTTTCTTTTTTTCCCCCAGAGTAGGGGAGTCCAAACGAATAATGTGATTTTTTTTCCCAAAGGTGGAAATGACAAATTCTCGAGGAGAGGGGGAAAGTTTAAAGGATATGAAAACCGAAACAACTGCAGATGCTGTAAACCAGGAAGAGAATCAGAAGTTTCTGGAAAAGCTCAGCAGGTCTAGCAGCATCTGTGAAAAGAAATTAGAGTTAATGTATGTGAGGAAGGGTGACCAGACCAGACCAGACACTTTAACTGATTTGTCTTCCCAGATGCTGCACGACCTGCTCAGCGTTTCCAACAAATCTGTGCAAGTTTAAAGGGAGTTGTGTCAGACAAGTGTCTTGTACAGAAGTTGATAAGTGACTAGAATGTATTCTCCTGGGAGATGGGGAAGGCAGAAACAATCACAATTTAACAGGCATTCGGACAGACACATAAGCAGGCATAGGTTATCAGGGATATGGATCATGTACAGGCAGATGGAATTAGTTTAGAATGGCATCATGACCTGCACAGACACGGTGGGCTGATTATTCTGATGCTGTAACTGTTATGTTTTCCAGGGGGTAGAATGTTTTTTGAAGTAACAAAAATGATTGATGAGAGCAGACTGGTCGACATGATCAACGTGGACTTTAGTAAGGCATTCGGCAAGCTTTCTCATGGGAGACTGGTTAGCAAGGTTAGATCGCATGGAATAAAGCAGAAACCAGCTATCTGAGTACAGAACTGGCTCAAAGGTAGAAGACAGAGAGTGGTGGTGGAGGGATGTTTTTCAGACTGGAGGCCTGTGGAGTGTCACAGGGACTGGTGTGTATCCACTATTTTTCATCATTTATATCAATGATTTGGATGTAAACATAGGAAGTATTAGTAATTTTGCAGATGACGCCAAAATTGGAGGTTTAGTGGACAGTGAAAAAGATGACCAAGGCTGTAATGTTTCCTGCAGGTGTCACCATTTCAGATGCTGCCCGACCTGCTGGGGATCTCCAGCACTTCTTGGGTTTGTTGCAGATTCCCACCATTTTGCTGAAGCACTGGAGACAGAGAGCTGTACAGCGCCAGATTTTGTTGACTCTGATTCCTGGGATGGCAGGACTGATGGATGAAGAGGGTCTCAATCCTCGTTTAATCCTCCTTTCCTTCGGTTTTCGGAGCCGCTGACGACATCACTAATATTCTACCTCCCACTCTCTGTCCTGAATCTGACCCATCTAACCTGACACTTTAGCTCCCATCCCCCTGCCAGACTAGTTAATACCTCACCAATGGAACTGGCAATAGCGCCGCCCCCCCCCCCCCCCCAGGAGATTTGACCCAGCTCTGCCCAGGGGTAACCGGTCAGGCTGGTACAGTTCCCACCTAACCCAGAAACGCTCCCAATGCCTGAAGAATCTAAACCCTTCCATGGTACACCATTTCTCCAGCCACACATCCAGCTGATCTACCCTCTTATTCCTGCTCTCACTAGCACATGGCACTGGGAGCAAGTCTGACATCATTTCATTTCAGGAGCTGCATTATAATGTGTCCCTGCTCTCCCAATATCCAGCTTTCAAACACTCATCCCTTTGTTTCATGCTGTCGTTGGTATTGATGTGTTCTCCAACCACGGGCTGTTTACCCTCCAGCTCCAGAATGTCCTGTAGCTGCACAATGATATCGCGGATCCTATCACCAGGGAGATAACATACCATCCTGGATTCATGGCTGTGGCCATAGAAGTGCCTGTCTGTATCACTGACTATTGAATCCCCTGTCACTCTCTTTCTTCCCGTTCTGGGCAGCAGAGCTATCTACGGTGTCATGAAATTGGCTGTTGCTGATTGCCTCTGAGACCAACACATACGCACACACCCACACGAATCCCAAGCGGTATACAGTATCTGTTTGGGAAGGGAATAACCACTGGGAACTCCTGCACTTCCTTCCTGAGCCTTTTACTTGATCTGATGGTCCCCCATTCCCTTTCTGCCTGTGTAACCCTCACCTGCAGTGTGACTAACTCACTAAATATGCTGTCCATAACATTCTCAGTATTGCAGATGCTCCACAGTGAGTCCATTCACAGCTCCAGGTCTGAAAAGCAGTTTCCCAGTAGCTGCTGATGGGCACATTTCCTGCACACATAGCCCATCAGGGACACTGGAAACATCCCTAATTTTCCCACATTGTACAAGAGGAGCACACCATGAGTCTGAGGGCTCCGGTCACACAGGCTCTCTAGATTCAGCTAGTTACTCCCATTTAGACAATTTAAATGAGCGAGCAATCTTCCTACCCTTCAAACATTGTAATCAAAATCCCGTATTCTTTACTTATGTTGATACGTTATACCTTAAAAACTGTTACAAAATTTCCACAGGTATCGCTTACAAACTGGCTGTTACCTTTGGGACCATGTGAATTTCTGAATGGGCTGAAACAAAACGAAGTTTCAGCTTCACATTCTCCCTGTCCCACCTCGCTCTGTTTACACCCAACTCCAAAATACTCATTGAGCCAAGCAGCCCTCACAGTGCAGTCCTGTCATTTTCATTGTCTGCTCACCCCTACACTGCCCTCAGCCCTCTGTACTGTTCCAATACATCTCAATGGGAGCTCAGGAAAAGCATCTCATCTTCCAATTCAATCCTTTGTAGCCCCAGAGTCAACATGGACCTCAGCAGTTTCTGGGTGAACAGACAGTTGTTAGAATCTGGAACATTCCACCTAAAACGGTACTGGAACTTGTGTTTATAAGGAGCTGCAGGGAATTGAAAATAAGGAGTTTACAGGTTAGCATCATGAAGTGGGTGATTGGGACTAAATCTGACAGTCCCTACAAAGAGACGAAGTGCAATCTGGACAAATCTATGCTCCCCCTCAGACCAAAACAGACTCTGAGCTTCCCGTTGCCTGCCACTTTAACACACGAGCCTGTTCCCTGGCCAACATCTGTCTCATTCTTAATGCAGTGTTCCAGGGAAGCTTGATGCAGAACACTCCAGAACATACCAAATGGCCCTGTATTTCAAGGACAGCAATTTCCCCTCCCATGTGGTCAACAATACCCTTCAGTGTATCTCCACCACTTCCTGCACCTCTGCTCTTGAACCCCACCCCTCCAACCGCAGCAAGGATAGAACCCCCAAGTCCTCGCTTTTCAGCCAGATACAACACATCATCCTCTGCCATTTCCACCACCGACAATCAGACCCCACCAACAGAGATATCTTTCCCTCCACACCCCTTTCAGCATTCCTCAGAGACCATTCCCTGTGACTTCCGCATTAGATCCATGCTCCCCACCAACCCATCCTCCAATCCCAACACCTTTGCCTGCCATTGCAAGAGGTGTGAAACTTGTGGCCACACATTCCCCTCACCTCCATCCAAGACACCAGAGGCCCCTTCCACATCCAGCAGAGATTTTCCTGTACATTGAATAACCTCATCTATTGTGTTCATTGCTCTCTACAAATGGGGAGACAGGACGCCAACTTGCAGAATGTTTCAGGGAACCTTTCTGGGAGACATGCACCAATCAACCCCACTGTCCTGTGGTCAACCATTTCTACAACCCACCCTCTCACTCTGCCAAGGACATGCATGTCCTGGGCCACCTCCACCACAAAATCCTAGCTACATGACTCCTGGAGCAAGAATACCTCATCTTCTACCTTGGGACCCTTTAAGTACAGAATCAATGTTTCATCATTTCCCCTCCCCCCACCATATCCCAGATCCAGCCCTCCGACTCAGCACCACCCTCTTGAACAGTCCCACCTGTCCATCTTCCTTCTTAATTACCCGCTCCACCCTCTCACCATTACCCTCCACCAGCATCTTCCTATCGCCTTCCCAACTACCTTCTCGCCAGCCCCACACACACATCCTATTATCTGTCAACCCTCTTCCCCACTCAGAATCCTGCTGAAGGGCTCAGGCCCAATATGTCAATTCTCCTGCTCCTTGGATACTGTCTGACCGGCTGTACTTCTCCTGCGCCAAACTTTAACGTAAGCTGGAAGAACAAACCTCATTTTGTACTTGGCGGACCCTTCAGGCCTCTGACCTTAAAACTGAATTCATTAATTTTAGGTCCTAAGTCTCCCACGTCCTTGCGCCCTAGTGCCCCACCCCACACACCAGGCCTTGTTATTACATAGCCTGCCATTACACATTACCTATGGTTAGTCACTAACAGTCTCCATTAACATCTATTCACTCTCCCCCAGCCAGATCATTATCCATTCCTTTGCCCAATTGCTCCTATATCTCTCTTTGGACTATATCACCACCTATCATTTACTCCTTAACCCCTACCTTCTGCATATAAACTGACATTTTTTCTCAGTGACATCAGTTCTGAGGAAGGGTCAGCGGATCCAAAATGTTAACTCTGATTTCTCTTCACAGATGCTGCCAGACCTGCTGAGCTTTTCCAGTACCTTCTGGTTGTTGTTTCTGATTTAAGCATCCACAGTTCTTTTGGTTTTCATTTACTGGGAGTTTCTAATTCAGGTCTAGCAGCCTACATCATGAGTTTATAAACCCTCCCAGTCCACACTAACTCCATTTCTCTCCCACTCCCTTCTCACTCACTGGGTCTCTTCCCAACCCCTGCCCAGTGACACTGCACGTGCACAGCTCATGGTCACATGCTGGCCTGTTGGCAACACCCCTCATTCACTCCCATTGGCTGGAGGATTACACCCTATCCATGTCCTTCACGATTTTATGTACCTCGAAGGTCATCTCTCAGCATCCAATGATGCAGGGAAAACAGCCCCAGCCTATTCAGCCTCTCCCTATAGCTCAAATCCTCAACCCTGGCAACACTTTTGCACATCTTTTCAGAATCCTTTCATGTTCTGTAATATCACTCCTACAGCAGGGAGACCAGGACTGAAAGCAGAATTCCAGATGTGGCTGAATCAATGTCCTGTAGAGCTGCAAAACAATGTCCCAACTCCAATACTCAATGCACTGACCAAGTACACCAAACGCCTCCTTCCCTACCCTGCCTATCCATGATTCCACTTTCAAAGAACTATCAACCTGCACGACAAGGTCTCTTTGTTCAACAACACTCCCCAGGACCTTCCCATTAAATGTATAAGTCCTGCCCTGATTTGTTTTTTCAAAATGGAGCACCTCACATTTATCTGAATTCACTCCACCTGCCACTCCCCAGCCCATTTGATTGAAGTCCCATTGTAATCTGAGGTAACCTTCTTCCCGATCCACTTCCTCCCAATCCAATTTGGTGTCTATGTAAAGTCACGAACCATAGGAATCATTGATATAAATGATGAAAAGCAGTGAACCCTGCACCGATCCTTACACCATATTGCTCATCACAGGCTTCCAGTCCGAAAGGCAACCCTTCACCACTACCCTCTGTCTCCAACCTTACAGCCAATTTTATATCCAAATAGCTAGTTCTTCCACCTTGAATGTCTTTCTGAAGTCCAAGTTAGTGATTTCCATACACAAAGCCATGCTGACTGTCCCTAATCATTTCTTACCTTTCCAATTACATCTAAATCCTATCCCTGAGAAGCCCTTCCAACAACTTACCTGACTCCAGGCTCACCAGTGTATTGTTCCCTGACTTTTCCTCATCACCTTTCTCAAATAATGGCGCCAGTCTTCCAGCACCTCGGTGATACAAATATCTCAGCGAGCGACCCAACTATCACTTCCCTAGCTTCCCACAGAGTTCTGGGATTCACCTGATCATGTATCAGGGATTTATCAATCTTGATGCATTATACAAGTTCCAGTGCCTCATAACTTATACGGACACTTGTCAAGTTATCCCTATTTATTTCTCCAAACTCTCTCACTTACATATCCTCCTTCAGTAAAAGGGGACATGAAATACGCAGATAGTATCTCTGCTGCCTCCTGCAGATCCATAGACATCCTTGTTGATCTTTGAGGGTCCCTATTCTCTGCCTGGTTACTCTTTTGTCCTTAGTGTATTTCTAGAATCTCTTAGGATTTTCCCCAAACCCATTTCACAAAGCTCTCTCGTCCCCTTTTTGCCCTCTTAGTTTCCCTCGAGTATACTCCTACTGCCCCTATATACCTCTAGGTATTCACACAAACCCAGCTGTCTGGATTTGCCATATCCCTCCTTCATTTTCTTGACCAGAGCCACAATTCCTCTTGACAGCAGCATTTCTTACACCTCCCAGCCTCGGCCTTAACAGGAACATACTGTCTATATACTCATTGTCGCAGGCCTATGGGGGCAATGGCAGATGAAGACAGAGAAACAATCAATCATTCTCAGTAAAGAGGCAGTGCTGGGAAAGATACCAGCCGAAAGGTAGATGGGTCTCCTGGCCGTGATGGAATGCATCCCCGGGGACTGTAAGGAATGGCAGTGGGTAAATAGCAAATACACTCGTGATAATTCACTAAAATGTGCTGACTCTGGGACGGTTCTAACAGATTGGAAAGCTGCAAATGTGATGCCAATATTTTAAAATGGACGTGTTAGCATAACTTCTGTAGTGGGGGAAATGTCTGATCTCTCAAGAAAGAAGTAGTGAGCTATGTGGATAGAAATTGTCTCATCGAGCAGACACAGCATGGATTCATGAAAAGTGGATGACACTAAGATGAGTGGTAGAGCAATGTGTGCAGAGACCACTGTCAGTCTGCACAGGGATACAGATGGTTAATTGAGTGGTTATGGGTCTGGCAGATGGAGGACAATGTTGGGATATGTGAGGTCATCCATTTTGGACGGACTAACAACAAACTGGATGATGAAATGGTGAAAACATGCAGCAGGCTGCTGTGCAGAGGGAGCTGGGTGTCCTTGTGCATGAATCACAGGAAGCTGGTTTGCAGGTACAGCAGGTAATTAAGGCAGTGAAGGGAATATTGTCCTTCATTGCTAGAGGGATGGTTATGCTGCAGCTGTACAGGGGGCTGGGGAGGCCACACCTGGAGTACTGTGTACAGGTTTTCGTCCCCTACTTCAGGAAGGATGTAATGGCGCTGGAGGGGGTGCAGACCAGGGTCACTAGTTTGAGTCTGGAGTTGAAAGGGTTGCCTTCTGAGCAGAGATTGCCAAAACTGGCATGATCCTCATTGGAATTTAGAATAATGGGAGATTGTATAGGAAAAATATAAAATTATGAAAGGAGTAGATAAGATAGAAGCAGGGAGGTTGTTTCCACTGTGGACTGGACAAACTATGGTGCATAGCGACAAAATAAGGGGGTATCAGATTTAGGACTGAGTTCAGGAGAAACTTCTTCAGCTAAAGGGTTGTGAATCTGTGGAATTCCCAGCTGATTGAAACAGTTGAGACTTTCATCTTGAATGTCTTTAGGTCAAAATGTAGATTTACGAACAGGAAAGGAATTAAAGGTTATGGGAGAGAGCAGTAAAGTGGGGCTGAGATCAGCCCTGATCTTATTGAATGGCAGAGCAGGCTGGAGGGGCCAGATGGCCTCCTCCTGCTCCTATTCCTTATGTTACGTTCCCACTTTTCAGCCGTCCCTTTACCTGGGAATAGCAAAGAAGTATTGAAAGATTTTATCTTGTTCAATCACAATGCACCTTTATCCAATTTAGAACAGCAACTTTTAGATCTGGTCTATTCTTTTTTGGAACTATTTTAAAACTATTATAATTATCAGAGAATCCAGACAGTGGGGAAGCAGGTCATTCAGCCCATCACATCTGCACTGACCCTCAGAGACTCCCACCCTACCCATGTAATGCTGCCTTTCCCATGGATAATCCACCCAACCTGCACATCCCTGAACACTGTGGGTAATTCAGCCTGGATAATCCACCTAACCTGCACATCCCTGAACACTGTGGGTAATTCAGCCTGGATAATCCACCCAACCTGCACATCCCTGAACACTGTGGGTAATTCAGCCTGGATAATCCACCTAACCTGCACATCTTTACATAGTGGGAGGAAACCAGAGCAATCAGATGAAACACACGCAGATATTAACAATAAGGTGATCAATCCTTTCTTATTTCCCAGTTCCGTCCAAATAATTTCACTGAACTTACTCCCATGAATATCGTCCCCAAGCACAACTCTAATGCTATCCCTAACCAAAAACACCACTCGTCCTCCTCTCTTGTCCCCCTTTCTATCCTTCCTATAGCATCTATACCCTGGAACATACAGCTGCCAGTCACATCCATCCCTGAGTCATATTTCTATAATACCGATGATATCCCAGTCCCATGTTCAAACCATAACCTGAGCTCATCTGCCTTCCCTGTCAGGCCTCTTGCATTGAAGTAAATGCAGTGTAACTGCTCGGTTCTACCGCGTTCTGCCTTGACTGTTTGATTTCTGAACTGTACCAGCCTCAGACTTACCTCCTTTCTCACTATCTCTTTAGGTTTACCCCCACTCCCTCACTGGTTTAATGCCTCCCGAGTAGTACTAGCAAATCTCCCTGCCTGGATATTAGTCACCTTCCAATTCAGGGACAATCCATCCTTCTTATTCAAGTCACTTCTACTCCAGAGGAGAATTCAATGACCAAAAGATGTGAATCCTTCTGCCCTACACCAGATCTTTAGCCAATCATTCATCTCCTCCATCCTGCTATTCCTACTCTCACTAGCATGTAGCATTGGGAGTAATTCAGATATTACGACCGAGTATCTACTTTTTTATATTCCAGGCTAATTTGCTATATTCTCTCATCAGGACCTATCTTTTTCTCTTCCTGTGTCATTGGTACCAATGTCCAATGACCTCCCACTGGTTATTCTACCCTTTAAAGAATATTCTGCCACCAATCTTTTCTGAACCTTTCAAGTTCCACAACATCCTTCTGATAGGTGGAGAACAGAATTGCACTCAATATTGTAAAAGTGGCCAAACCAATGTCCTGTACAGCCACAACATGACTGCCCAACTCCTGTACTCACTGCTCTGACCAATAATGTAAATCATACCAATCACCTTCACTATCCTATCCACCTGCGACTCTACTTTCAAGGAATTATGAACCTGCACTGTAAGGAAACTTTGCTCAGTAACACTCCCTCGGACCTGACCATTAAGTCTATCAGTCCTGCTAGGCTTTGCTTTTCCAAAAAGCAGCACCTCACATTTATCTAAATTAAACTCCATCTGCCACTCCTCAGCCCATTTCCCCATCTGATCAAGATCCCATTGAAACCTGAGTTACCCTTCTTCACTGCCCACTACACCTCCAATTTTGGTGTCACCTGGAAACTTACTAACAATACCTCTTATGTTCACATCCAAATCATTTATGTAAATGATGAGAAGTAGTGGACCCAGCACCGACACTTGTGGCACTCCAGTGGTCACAGTCCTCCAGTCCGAAAAACAACCTTCTACCACCACCCTCCGTCTTCTACCTTTGAGGCAGTTCTATATTCCAAATGGCTAGTTCTCCTGGTATGGTGAGATCTCATCTTGCTAACCAGTCTTCCATGGCGAACCTTGTCGAACGCCTTACTGAAGTCCATATAGATCCCATCTACCGCTCTGCCCTCAAAAATCCACTTTCTTACTTCTTCATAAAACAGCTCAGTCAAGTAAGTGACATGATTTCCCGCACACAAAGCCATGCTGACTATCCCTAATCAGTCCTTGCTTTTCCAAATACATGCAAATCCAGTCCCTCAGGGTTCCCTCCAACAACTTGTCTGGCACCAACATCAGGCTCACAGGTCTGTAGTTCCCGGGCTTGTCCAAACCGCCTTCATTAAACAGTGTCATCATATTAACCAACCCCCAGTCTTCTGGCACCTCAGCTGTGACTATCGCTGATACAAAAATCTCAGCAAGGGGCCCAGCAATCACCTCCCTAGCTTCCTACAGAATTTTAGGACACACCTGATGAAATCCTGGGCATTTATCCACCTTTCTGCGTTCCAAGACATCCAGTACCACCTTCGCTGTAATATGGACATTTTTCAAGGTGTCACCATCGATTTCCAACATTCTATATCTTCCATATCCTTCTCCACAGTAAATGCTGATGAAAAATACTTGTTTAGTATTCCCTCCCCACCCCATCGCCTGCAGATCCACACACAGGCTGCCTTGCTGATCCTTGAGGAGCCCTATTCTGTCTCTAGTAACCCATTTGCTCTTAATGTATTTATAAAAACCCTTTGGATTGTCCTTACCCTATTCGCCAAAACTGTGTCCTGTCCCCTTTTTGCCTTACTGATTTTCCTCTTAAGTATACTTCTATTGCCTTTATACTAGAAGGATGTTCTGGATTGGAATAAATGCCAAACATTTCATCTTGATAAAAGGGCAGGACTTACACTGATTAAAAGTCGGGCCTTGCATAGTGATATAGAACAGAGACCTCGGGGTTCAGATCTTTGCAGTTTATGTCACATGTAGACAGGGTTGTTCAGAAGATGTACAGCACACTTGCCTTCATTGCTCACACCTTTGAGTATAGGAGTTGGGACATTACATTGAGGTTGTACAGGATGTTGGTGAGGCCTCTTCTGGAATACTGTGCTCAGTTCAGGTTGTGCTGTTATAGGACAGATGTTATTAAGTCGGAGCGGGTTCAGAAGAGATTTACCAGGATGTTGATGGGAATGGATGCTTTCGGTTATAAGGAGAGGCTGGGTAGGCTGGGACCTCTTTCACTGGGGTGTAGGAGGCTGAGGGGTGACCTGATTGGAGGTTTATAAAATCCTGAAGAGTATAGGTAATGTGAACAGCAGGTGCCCTTTCCAGGAGGGGGCGCGATTCAAGAGTGGGTGAGAAAAGGAAGACCCTAAAAAGACGTTCCAGATTTTACTTTTTGTTTTTGTACAGAGAGTGATTCACATGTGGAATAAACTAGCAGAGGACGTGGTAGCTGTGAATACAATTACAATTTAAGGGTGGCACAGTGGCTCAATGGTTAGCACTGCTGCCAGGGACACAGGTTCAATTCCTGCATTGGGTTTGGATATGCTTCCCCGTGTCAGCGTGAGTTCCTCCAGGTGCTCCCGTTTCTTCCCACAAGCCACAGATGTACAGGGTAGGTGAACTGGCAGTCCTCAATTGCCCATAGTGTTCAGGGATGATTGGGTTTAGTGAATTAGTAAGGGGTAAATGTAGAGTAAAACGGTAGGGGAATGGGATTCTAAGAGGAAAAAGCATTTGGACCTGTATATCGATAGGGAATGCTTGGATGGATTTGGACTAAGTGGAGGTAGATGCGATTAGTTCAGTTCGAATTTATGGTTGACACGGACTGGTTGGAACACAGGGTGTGTGTCAGTGCTGTATAACGTTCTGACTCTATCGCTCGTTATCTCTGTAAATTCCTCTATGCTCGGAACTCTCCGTCAATGCCACCTCATCCAGTCTTACAACTCTTCCTTATCTCGATAATTCCTCTCCAGCCTCAAAACTCAAAAAAGTCTATCAGAAATATCTCTATCTCTGTAACATCCTCAATCCTCAGAATCCTCTCCAACTTTCATCTCCTCCAGCTTCATTACTCTCCCTATCTCTAATCCCCTCCGATCTCTCAAAGCTCTGCTATATGTGCCTTTTTTATTTCCAGCCTTCAGGATTCCCAATGTTTATTTCTCACTTGAGCTGAGCTTCTGAATTCTTCCTTAAACCTCTCAATCTCCTTTTCCTCCCAAAACATCGGCCAATCATCTGTCATCTACTCTAGTATCACTCTTTCTGACCTGAAGTCCAATGGAGCCTGTCATATTCCTATAATAAACATCTTAGCGGTCTACAGAACAGAAAAAGGCTCTGGTAGTACATCGGGTCTGTGACAAAGAAAACTACCACCTAACTGTCCTCATCTATTTTCCAATAATTGTGGAAAAGTCTCATCTATCATGGCATTGCAAGTGCACACTAAATACATCTCAAATGCTACCGGGATTTCTGTGTCTCCCACCCTTACAGACAGTGAGGTTCAATGCAACTGTTGCTCGATGATGACATCACCCACAGGAACACAGAGCAGCTGGGTCTGTGCAAACCAGAGATCACCCACACATTGGGAAGGATGGCAGGGTCCCTGAGAGGGGGCACAGGAGATTTACCAGGATGGTACAAGGAATGGGGGATTTTAGTTGCAGAGACATGGGTGTTGTTAATACATATCAAGAATATCCATCTACAATAGATGGACTCTTGTTCTCAACCTCTCCCCTTGCCTGGGCTGTGGTAACCTTCAGGTTAAACCCACCACCAGACATTTCTCCCTAATGAGACAGCAGCCCTATGGTCTGGTCAGACAATGCTGACTACCTTTTACACAGTGATGCCACTGTACCCTGGGGATGGGGAGAGGGAATGCTGAAGGTGGTGGATGGGACACCACTCAGGCACAGTGCTTTGTCCTGGAGGATGTTCATTTTAATATTGTTGGTGTCTGCACTGATGCAGGCAAGTGGAGAATGTTCCAACACAATCCTGATGTGTGCCTTATAGGGAGCAAACAGACATTGGGGAATCAGGGGTTTGGGGAAACAGATTGTTCTCCTTGTAGCAGAGGAAATTGTGGGTGCCCTGTGACAGAGGGGTTTACAGATTTAGAATAATCCACCTTACACTCATGAGTTCATCAGAAAAGGATTACAGGACACATATTGAAGACTTGGGGGAGATCTACTGAGAGTGTGGGGTGATTCAAAAGAGGACATTTATGCAGCAAATGGGAATGAGCTGGAATACAATACTCACACACAATGTGAATATCCAGCTCCTGATGAATTGAGTAATTTTGTCACAGTTTGGCGTTACAATTACTGAGATTACCATCTGAATGTCCACCTGTAATACACGTTTATAAAACTGTCACTGTCAGTTCATTTAAGAAACTCTCACCACCCCCTCCTCCTGGCCCAGGATGACTGGACACATTACCCCTTGTGGGGGTCAGCAGTTAGTTCAGGGGGAAATCTGTATGGGTTTCTGTGAGTTTCCACACTGGGTCTTCATGTGACTGAACAGGGCAGATCTTTGACACATGGGACACAATGTTTCAAGAGTCAGTGCGATGTGGAGAGCAGGATGTGTGCTTCCTTTTCTTTCCTTCCGTGCTGCCGCTGTGCCTCATCAATTAGACAGGGGGGGTGAAAGGCTCATGCAGCTCGATGGGCAAGTTGTCTCCATTCTGACCCATGAGCAGCAAGCTCCTCCCAATCATTCCAAAGAGTCTCTCTGAAAAGGTAACAACTGCTTCCCACTGCCCAGTGCTCCCAGGAAATGTTTAGAAGAATGAGCGGGGAAATCTCTGAGAAAAGGCAGAACGGTAAAGTTCCAAAAGGATCATAAACAGTTTACAGAGAGGGATTCATTGGAGAAGTGGGCAACAAGTTAGCAAATGGAGCATAATTTGGGAAATTGTGAAGTTGCTCATTTTGGAGGAGATAATAAAAGAACAGAGTGCTATGTAAATGGTGGAAACTGTCGAAAGCTGCACCACAAAGGGACCAGGGGTAATTGCGTAGGAAGCACAGTTACAACAGGGAATCAGGATGGGGAATGGAACGTTGTTTCTTATTACAAGGAGTTTTCAGTGTAAGTGTTTGGAGTATATACCTGAGAGTAACTTTACAAAGTGCGAGTGAGACCACATCTGGAGTAATGACAGAAGTTTTGGTCCCTTTATTTAAGGGAATACATAATTTCATCCGAGGCATTTCAGAAAAGATTAACTGGGATGATCCCTGGCTTGTAGGGATTATCTTTTAAGAAAAGGCTGAAAATGTTGGGACTCTACTCACTGGATTTGGGAAGAATGAGAGGTGATCTCATTGTAACATGCAGGATTCTTAAGGAGTTTGACAGGGTAAATACTGAGAGGATGTTTCCCATCATGAGGGATCTGGAATCAGATACTCGGATAGTCACGGAATCAAGGGTTCTGTTTTAGATTCGTCAAGTTTAAGGCAACATCAACACGGGTCAGGGGTTTCAGTAGCAATGGAGCTGGGGTGAAGGGGGGGGGGAAGCAACGTTTTAGAGATTGGAATTCCTGGTGTTTGTGATTGTGTAGATACCTGATCAGAAGGTCACCTTGGGGTTACAGATATGAGAGCAATATTGTGAAGAGTGTAGTTCTGCCTCAGACAGTTCCCAGGGAGAGGGAGGGGCTCAGCAGTAAGGGAAAGGAATTTGTAATAGCAACTGAAGGCAATGGGTTTAACCATTTCAATGTTCCGTTGCAGGAAATTGCAGCCAATCGCGTAGTGGGAGTGTGATGAGCAGTTTGATAACTGAGTAATGGCGAGGGATGATGGGGAGGGAGAGCTAGGCATTGTCAGCGTACATGTGAACCCTCAGACGGTGCTTTTGGACGATGTCACCTCCTGACAGTATGTGGGTGAGAAACAGGAGGGACCAAGAATCGATCCTTGAGGGACACCACACACAAGGAATTTAGAAAGGAATGGGAGAGTGGGGATGGAGTAGGTTTTTCCAACAACGGTGAGGTCAAAATATTACTTCGTAGCAGAATGGGAGAGAAGGACATAACCAGAAAAGACAGACAGACAGAACAAGGAACAATACCTGTGATTTGGTGAGGGGAGGGAGGTGGGGGTGATGTGGAGGAAGAGCCCAACTCCAAAAACACACTTTCTTCATTGGTGACATCACCCAACTCCACCCTAGTCTCAGCTCATTTACTGAATGCAGGGATGGACGAGTATTTATCTCCAGACTTAATTATCCAAACACTCTTGGCCAGCCTCCCACATTCAACTTACATGTAATCTCAAGAGTATCTTAAACCCTCCTGCCCAAGTGCTCACTTGTACCAAAACTAGTTGATCCATCAAAAGGCTCCTATTTACAGGCAACAATTTAAAATTCTCACCCTGTGAACATCCCTGTCTCCCTGCACCACACACCCTGCAAGACCTTGACAACTCATTTATGTTTATTCATTGCTTCACCTGTCTGGCTGTTTCTACTGTTGCCAAGGCAACACTGTCTGGAATTCCCACCTGAACCCTCTCAGACCTGCTTTCCTCTTTTCAGGTGTTCTCGAAAACCTGCTCCCCTCCCTCGCTATGTATGTGTGTCCCCCTCCCTCACTGTGTGCTTGTGTCCCTCCCTCACTGTGTGTGTGTCCCTCCCTCGCTGTGTGCGTGTGTCCCTCTCCCTCACTGTGTGCGTGTCCCCATCCCTCGCTGTGAGTGCGTGTCCCTCCTTCACTGTATGTGTGCGTGTTCCCCTGTCTCACTGTGTGTGTCCCTCCCTCCCTCGCTGTGAGTGTGCCCACCCTCCTTTGTTGTGTGCGTCTCCCCCTCCCTCACTGTGTATGCGTCTCCCTCCCTCGCTGTGTGTGTGTGTGTGTGTGTGTGTGCGTGTGTGTGTGTGTCCATCCCTCGCTGTGTGTTTCCCCCTCCCTCGCTGTGTGCGTGACCCCTCCCTCGCTGTGTGTGCGTGTCCCTCCCTCGCTGTGTCTGTGTGTCCCCTTCCCTTGATGTGTGTGTGTGTCCCGTCCCTCGCTATGTGTGTGTGTCCCCCTCCCTCGCTGTGTGCGTGTGTCCCTCCTTCACTGTGTGCGTGTCCCCTCCCTCGCTGTGTGTGTGACCGCTCCCTCGCTGTGTGTGCGTGTCCTTCCCTCGCTGTGTGTGCTTGTCCCTCCCTCGCTATGTGTGTGTGTCCCCCTCCCGCGCTGTGCGTGTGCGTGTCCCTCCCTCGCTCTGTGTGTGCCCCCCTCCCTCCCTGTGTGTGTGCGTGTTCCTCCCTCGCTGTGAGTGTACGCGTCCCTCTCCCTCGCTGAGTGTGTGTGTGTCCCTCCCTTGCTGTGTGTGTGTCCCCCTCCCTCACTGTGTGTGTGTGTGTCACCCTCCCTCGCTGTGATTGTGCCCCCCTCCCTCGCTGTGGGTGTGTGTGTCCCCCCTCCCTCGCTGTGTGTGTGTCCCCCTCCCTCGCTGAGTGTGTGTGTGTGCGTGTCCCTAACTCGCTGTGTGTGCATGTCCCTCTCTCGCTATGTGTGCGTGTCCCTCTCCCTCATTGTGTGTGTGCCACCCCTCCCTCGCTGTCTGTGTGTGTGTCCCCATCCCTCGCTGAGTGCGTGTCCCCCATCCTCGCTGTGTGTGTGTACCCCTCCCTCGCTGTGTGTGTGTCCCCTCGTCGCTCGCTGTGAATGTGCGTGCGTGTCCGTCCCTCGATGTATGTGTGTGCGTCCCTCTCCCTCATTGTGTGTGTGCCACACCTCCCTCGCTGTGTGTGTGTATGTGTGTGTGTGTCCCCCTCCCTCGATGTGTGTGTGTGTCCCCTCCCTCGCTCTGTGTGTGTCCCCTCCCTCGCTGTGCGTGCGTGTCCCTCCCTCGCTGTGTGTGCGCGTCTCCACCTCGCTCATGGTGTGTGTGCCAACCCTCCCTCGCTGTGTGTGTGTGTGTCCCTCCCTCGCTGTGTGGGTGTCCCCCTCCCGCATTGTGTGCGTGTCCCCTGCCCTCGCTGTGTGTGCGTGTCCCTCCCTCGCTATGTGTATGTGTTCCCTCCCTCGCTATGTGTATGTGTCCCCCTCCATCGCTGTGTGCGTGTCCCTCCCTATCTGTGTGAGTGTTACCCTCCCACACTGTGTGTGTGTGTCCCTCTCCCTCATTGTGTGTGTGCCACCCCTCCCTCGCTGTGTGTGTGTGTGTGTGTGTCGCCCTCCCTCGATGTGTGTGTGTGTCCCCTCCCTCGCTCTGTGTGTGTCCCCTCCCTCGCTGTGCATGCGTGTCCCTCCTTCGCTGTGTGTGCGTGTCTCCACCTCGCTCATGGTGTGTGTGCCACCCCTCCCTCGCTGTGTGTGTGTGTGTGTGTCCCTCCCTCGATGTGTGTGTGTGTCCCCTCCCTCGCTATGTATGTGTGTCCCCCTCCCTCACTGTGTGCGTGTCCTCATCCCTCGCTGTGAGTGCGTGTCCCTCCTTCACTGTATGTGTGCGTGTTCCCCTGCCTCACTGTGTATGTCCCTCCCTCCCTCGCTGTGAGTGTGCCCACCCTCCTTCGTTGTGTGCGTCTCCCCCTCCCTCACTGTGTATGCGTCTCCCTCCCTCGCTGTGTGTGTGTGTGTGTGTGTGTGTCCCTCCCTCACTGTGTGTGTGTCACCCCTCCCTCGCTGTGTGCGTGACCCCTCCCTCGCTGTGTGTGCGTGTCCCTCCCTCGCTGTGTCTGTGTGTCCCCTTCCCTTGATGTGTGTGTGTGTCCCTTCCCTCGCTATGTGTGTGTGTGTCCCCCTCCCTCGCTGTGTGCGTGTGTCCCTCCCTCACTGTGTGCGTGTCCCCTCCCTCGCTGTGTGTGTGACCGCTCCCTCGCTGTGTGTGCGTGTCCCTCCCTCGCTGTGTGTGCTTGTCCCTCCCTCGCTATGTGTGTGTGTCCCCCTCCCGCGCTGTGCGTGTGCATGTCCCTCCCTCGCTCTGTGTGTGCCTCCTTCCCATGCTGTGTGTGTGCCCCCCTCCCTCCCTGTGTGTGTGCGTGTTCCTCCCTCGCTGTGAGTGTACGCGTCCCTCTCCCTCGCTGAGTGTGTGTGTGTCCCTCCCTCACAGTGTGTGTGTCTCCCCCTCCCTTGCTGTGTGTGTGTCCCCCTCCCTCACTGTGTGTGTGTGTCACCCTCCCTCGCTGTGATTGTGCCCCCCTCCCTCGCTGTGGGTGTGTGTGTGTCCCCTCCCTCGCTGTGTGTGTGTCCCCCTCCCTCGCTGAGTGTGTGTGTGTGTGCGTGTCCCTAACTCGCTGTGTGTGAGTGTCCCTCTCTCGCTATGTGTGCGTGTCCCTCTCCCTCATTGTGTGTGTGCCACCCCTCCCTCGCTGTCTGTGTGTGTGTCCCCATCCCTCGCTGAGTGCATGTCCCCCATCCTTGCTGTGTGTGTGTACCCCTCCCTCGCTGTGTGTGTGTCCCCTCGTCGCTCGCTGTGAATGTGTGTGCGTGTCCCTCCCTCGATGTATGTGTGTGTGTCCCTCTCCCTCATTGTGTGTGTGCCACCCCTCCCTCGCTCTGTGTGTGTGTGTGTGTGTGTCCCTCCCTCGATGTGTGTGTGTGTCCCCTCCCTCGCTCTGTGTGTGTCCCCTCCCTCGCTGAGCGTGCGTGTCCCTCCCTCGCTGTGTGTGCGCGTCTCCACCTCGCTCATGGTGTGTGTGCCAACCCTCCCTCGCTGTGTGTGTGTGTGTCCCTCCCTCGCTGTGTGGGTGTCCCCCTCCCGCGTTGTGTGCGTGTCCCCTGCCCTCGCTGTGTGTGCGTGTCCCTCCCTCGCTATGTGTATGTGTACCCTCCCTCGCTATGTGTATGTGTCCCTCTCCATCGCTGTGTGCGTGTCCCTCCCTATCTGTGTGTGTTACCCTCCCACACTGTGTGTGTGTGTCCCTCCCTCGCTGTGTGTGTGTCCCCCTCCCTCACTGTGTGCTTGTCCCCATTCCTCGCTGTGTGTGCGTGTCCCTCCCTCGCTGTGTGTGGGTGTCCCTCCCTCGCTGTGTGTGTGTGTGTCCCTCCCTCGCTCTGTGTGTGTGTCCCCCTCCCTCGATGTGTGTGTGTGTGTGTGTGTACCCCTCCCTCGCTGTGTGTGGGTGTCCCTCCCTCGCTGTGTGTGTGCGTGTCCCTCCCTCGCTGTATGTGTGTTTGTCCCCCTCCCTCACTGTGTGTGTGCCACCCCTCCCTCGCTGTGTGTGTGTGTGTGTGTGTGTGTGTGTGTGTGTCCCTCCCTCGCTGTGTGTGTGTGTCCCTCCCTCGATGTGTGTGTGTGCCCCCTCCCTCGCTATTTGTGTATCCCTCTCTCTCGCTGTGTGTGTGTACCCCTCCCTCGCTGTGTGTGTGTGTCCCTCCCTCACTGTGAGAATGTGTGTCCCCCGCCCTCGTTGTGTTCGTGTGTCCCTCCCTCACTGTGTGCTTGTTCCCCTCCCTCGCTGTGTGCGTGTTCCCCTCCCTCACTGTGTGCTTGTTCCCCTCCCTCGCTGTGTGCGTGTTCCCCTCCCTCGCTGCGTGTGTGTCACCTCCTCCCATGCTCTGTGTGTGTGTGTGTGTGTGTGTGTGTACGTGTCCCTCCCCCGCTGTGTGGGTGCGTGTCCCTCCCTCGCTGTGTCTGTTTGTCCCCCTCCCTTGATGTGTGTGTGTGTCCCTCCCTCGCTGTGTGTGTGTCCCTCCCTCGCTGTGTGCGTGTGTCCCTCCCTCACTGTGTGCGTGTCCCCCACCCTCGCTGTGTGCGTGTGTCCCTCCCTCGCTGTGTGCATGTGTCCATCCCTCGCTGGGTGCGTGTCCCCCTCCCTCGCTCTTTGTGTGCGTGCCCCTCCCCCGCTGTGTGCGTGCCCGTCCCTGTCCCTCGCTGTGTGTGTGTGTCCCTCCCTCGCTGTGTGTGTGTCTCTCCCTCCCTTGCTGTGCGTGTGTTGCCCTCGCTCACTGTTTGTGTGTGTCCCCCTCCCTCGCTGTGTGAGTGACCCCCTCCCTCGCTGTGGGTGTGTGTGTGTCCCCTCAATCGCTGTGTGTGTGTCCCCCCTCAATCGCTGTGTGTGTGTCCCCCTCCCTCGCTGTGTGCGTGTCCCCGTCCCTCGCTGTGTGTGTGTGTGTGTGTGTGCGTGTGTGTGTGTGTGTGTGTCCCTGTCTCGCTGTGTGTGCCTGTCCCCCATCCTCACTGTGTGTGTGACCCCCTCCCTTGCTGTGTGCGTGTCCATCCCTCGCTGTGTGTGTGCGTGTCCCCTTCCTCGCTCTGTGTGTGTGTGTTCCCCTCCCTCGCTGTGTGTGTGCGTGTCCCGCCCTCACTGTGTGTGTGACCCCTCCCTCGCTGTGTGTGCTTGTCCCTCCCTCGCTGTGTGTGTGCGTGTCCCCCTCCATCGCTATGTATGTGTGTCCCCCTCCCTCACTGTGTGTGTGTGTGTCCCTCCCTCACTGTGTGTGTGCATGTCCCCCTCCCTCGCTGTGTGTGGGTGTCCCTCCCTCGCTGTGTGTATGTGTCCCCCGCCCTCGTTGTGTGCGTGTGTCCCTCCCTCACTGTGTGCTTGTCCACCTCCCTTGCTGTGTGTGTGACCCCCTCCCTCGCTGTGTGTGTGTCACCTCCTCCCATGCTGTGTGTGTGTGTGTGTGTGTGTGTGTGTGTCCCTCCCTCGCTGTGTGTGTGCGTGTCCATCTCGCTCACTGTGTGTGTGCATATCCCTCCCTCGCTGTATGTGTGTGTGTCCCCCTCCCTCACTGTGTGTGTGCCACCCCTCCCTCGCTGTGTGTGTGTGTGTGTGTCCCCCTCCCTCGATGTGTGTGTGTCCCCTCCGTCGATATGTATGTGTGTCCCCCTCCCTCACTGTGTGTGTGTGTCCCTCCCTCACTGTGTGCGTGTGTCCCTCCCTCGCTGTGTGCGTGTGTCCCTCTCCCTCACTGTGTGTGTCCCTCCCTCCCTCGCTGTGAGTGTGCCCCGCCTCCCTCACTGTGTGCGTCTCCCCCTCCCTCGCTGTGTGTGTGTGTGTGTGTCCCTCCCTCACTGTGTGCGTGACCCCTCCCTCGCTGTGTGCGTGTGTCCTTCCCTCACTGTGTGCGTGTGTCCCTCCCTCACTGTGTGTGTGTGACCCCTCCCTCGCTGTGTGTGTGTGTCCCTCCCTCGCTGTGTGCGTGTGTCCCTCCCTCACTGTGTGTGTGACCCCTCCCTCACTGTGTGTGTGTGACCCCTCCCTCGCTGTGTGTGCCTGTCCCTCCCTCGCTGTGTGTGCATGTCCCTCCCTCGCTATGTGTGTGTGTGTGTGTGTCCCTCCCTCGCTGTGTGCGTGCGTCCCTCCCTCGCTGTGTGCATGTGTCCCTCCCTCGCTGGGTGCGTGTCCCCCTCCCTCGCTGGGTGCGTGTCACCCTCCCTCGCTGGGTGCGTGTCACCCTCCCTCGCTGTGTGCGTGTCCCTCCCTCGCTCTGTGCGCGTCCCTGTCCCTCGCTGTGTGTGTGTGTCCCTCCCTCGCTGTGTGCGTGTCCCCCTTCCTCGCTGTGTGTGTGTCACCTCCTCCCATGCTGTGTGTGTGTGTGTGTGTGTGTGTGTGTGTGTGTGTGTGTGTGTACGTGTCCCTCCCCCGCTGTGTGGGTGCGTGTCCCTCCCTCGCTGTGTCTGTTTGTCCCCCTCCCTTGATGTGTGTGTGTGTCCCTCCCTCGCTGTGTGTGTGTCCCTCCCTCGCTGGGTGCGTGTCCCCCTCCCTCGCTGTGTGTGTGCGTGCCCCTCCCCCGCTGTGTGCGTGCGCGTCCCTGTCCCTCGCTGTGTGTGTGTCCCTCCCTCGCTGTGTGTGTGTCTCCCCCTCCCTTGCTGTGCGTGTGTCACCCTCGCTCACTGTTTGTGTGTGACCCCCTCCCTCGCTGTGTGAGTAACCCCCTCACTCGCTGTGAGTGTGTGTGTCCCCCCTCAATCGCTGTGTGTGTGTCCCCCTCCCTCGCTGTGTGCGTGTCCCCGTCCCTCGCTGTGTGTGTGTGTTTGTGTCCCTGTCTCGCTGTGTGTGCCTGTCCCCCATCCTCGCTGTGTGTGTGACCTCCTCCCTTGCTGTGTGCGTGTCCATCCCTCGCTGTGTGTGTGCGTGTCCCCTTCCTCGCTCTGTGTGTTTGTGTGTTCCCCTCCCTCGCTGTGTGTGTGCGTGTCCCTCCCTCACTGTGTGTGTGCATGTCCCCCTCCCTCGCTGTGTGTGGGTGTCCCTCCCTCGCTGTGTGTACGTGTCCCCCGCCCTCGTTGTGTGCGTGTGTCCCTCCCTCACTGTGTGCTTGTCCACCTCCCTTGCTGTGTGTGTGACCCCCTCCCTCACTGTGTGCGTCTCCCCCTCCCTCGCAGTGTGTGTGTGTGTGTCCCTCCCTCACTGTGTGCGTGACCCCTCCCTCGCTGTGTGCGTGTGTCCTTCCCTCACTGTGTGCGTGTGTCCCTCCCTCACTGTGTGCGTGACCCCTCCCTCGCTGTGTGTGTGTGTCCCTCCCTCGCTATGTGCGTGTGTCCCTCCCTCGCTGTGTGTGCCTGTCCCTCCCTCGCTGTGTGTGCATGTCCCTCCCTCGCTATGTGAGTGTGTGTGTGTCCCCCTCCCTCGCTGTGTGCGTGCGTCCCTCCCTCGCTGTGTGCATGTGTCCCTCCCTCGCTGGGTGCATGTCCCCCTCCCTCGCTGGGTGCGTGTCACCCTCCCTCGCTGTGTGCGTGTCCCTCCCTCGCTCTGTGCGCGTGTCCCTCCCTCGCTCTGTGTGTGTCTCCCCCTCCCTTGCTGTGTGTGTGTCGCCCTCGCTCACTGTTTGTGTGTGTCCCCCTCCATCGCTGTGTGTGTGTCCCCTCCCTCGCTGTGTGCGTGTTTCCGTCCCTCGCTGTGTGTGTGTGTGTGAGTGTGTGTGTTTGTGTCCCTCTCTTGCTGTGTGTGCGTGTCCCCCATCCTCGCTGTGTGTGTGTACCCCTCCCTCGCTGTGTGTGTGCACTCCCTCACTCGCTGTGTGTGTGTCCCCCCTCCCTTGCTGTGTGCGTGTCCATCCCTCGTTGTGTGTGTGTGTGTCCCCCTTCCTCGCTCTGTGTGTGTGTGTTCCCCTCCCTCGCTGTGTGTGCGTGTCCCTCCATCGCTGTGTGTGTGACCCCTCCCTCGCTGTGTGTGCTTGTCCCTCCCTCGCTGTTTGTGCGTGTCCCTCCCTCGCTATGTGTGTGTGTCCCCTTCCCTTGCTGTGTGCGTGTCCATCCCTCGCTGTGTTTGTGCGTGACCCCTTCCTCGCTCTGTGTGTGTGTGTTCCCCTCCCTCGCTGTGTGTGCGCGTCCCTCTCCCTCGCTGTGTGTTTGTCTCCCCCTCCCTTGCTGTGTGTGTGTCCCCCTTCCTCCCTGTATGTGTGACCCCTCCCTCGCTGTGTGTGCCCCCCCTCCCTCGCTGTGGGTATGTGTGTCCCCCCTCCCTCTCTGTGTGTGTCCCCCTCCCTCGAGGTGTGCGTGTCCCCGTCCCTCAGTGTGTGTGTCCCTCTCTCACTGTGTGTGCGTGTCCCAAACTCGCTGTGTGTGCGTGTCCCCCATCATCGCTGTGTGTGTGTGTACCCCTCCCTCGCTGTGTGTGTGCCCCACCCTCCCTCGCTGTGTGTGTGCCCCCTCCCTCGCAGTTTGTGCGTGTCCCTCCCGCGCTGTGTGTGTGTGTCCCTCCCTCGCTGTGTGTGCGTGTCCCTCCCTCGCTGTGTGTGTGTCCCCTCTCTCGCTGTGTGTGTGTGTCCCCTCCCTCGCTGTGTGTATGTGTGTCCCTCCCTCGGTGTGTGTGCGTGCCCCTCCCTCACTGTGTGTGTGTCCCCCTCCCTCGCTGTGTGTGTGACCCCCCTCCCTCGCTGTGTGTGTGCCCCCCTCCCTCGCTGTGTGTGTGTGTGCCCCCCTCCCTCGCTGTGTGTGTGTGTGTCCCCTCACTCGCTGTGTGTGTGTGTCCCCCTCCCTCGCTGTGTGTGTGTCCCCCTCCCTCGCTGTGTGTGTGCCCCCCTCCCTCGCTGTGTGTGTGTGTGTGCCCCCCTCCCTCGCTGTGTGTGTGTGTGTGTGTGTGTGTCCCCTCACTCGCTGTGTGTGTGTGTCCCCCTCACTCGCTGTGTGTGTGTCCCTCCCTCGCTGTGTGTGTGCATGCCCCCTCCCTCGCTGTGTGTGCGTGTCCCTACCTCACGGTGTACCTGTCCCCCTCCCTCGCTGTGTGTGTGCGTGTCCCCATCCTCGCTGTGTGTGTGTGTCCCCTCCCTCGCTGTGTGTGTGTGTGTCCCTCCCTCGCTGTGTGCGTGTCCCCCTCCCTCGCTGTGTGCGTGTCCCTCCCTCACTGTGTGTGTGTCGCCCTCCCTCACTGTGTGTGTGCGTGCCGCCCTCCCTCGCTGTGTGTGTGCGTGACCCCCACCCTCGCTGTGTGTGTGCGTGTCCCTCCCTCACTCTGTGTGCCCCTCCCTCATTGTGTGTGTGTCCCTCCCTCGCTGTGTGTTTGTGCGTGTCATTCCCTCACTCTGTGTGTGTGTGTGTGTGTGTCCCTCCCTCGCTGTGTGTGTGCGTGTCCCCCTCCCTCGCTGTGTGTGTGCGTGTCCCCCTCACTCGCTGTGTGTGTGCGTGTCCCTCCCTCGCTGTGTGTGTGTGTGTGTCCCTCCCTCGCTGTGTGTGTGTCCCCCTCCCTCGCTGTGTGCGTGTCCCTCCCTCGCTGTGTGTGTGTTGCCCTCCCTCACTGTGTGTGTGCGTGCCGCCCTCCCTCGCTGTGTGTGTGCGTGACCCCCACCCTCGCTGTGTGTGTGCATGTCCCTCCCTCACTGTGTGTGGCCCTCCCTCATTGTGTGTGTGTGTCCCTCCCTTGCTGTGTGTTTGTGCGTGTCATTCCCTCACTGTGTGTGTGTGTGTGTGTGTGTGTCCCTCCCTCGCTGTGTGTGTGCGTGTCCCCCTCCCTCGCTGTGTGTGTGCGTGTCCCCCTCACTCGCTGTGTGTGTGCGTGTCCCTCCCTCGGTGTGTGTGTGTGTGTGTGTGTGTGTGTGCCCTTCCCTCACTGTGTGTGTCCCTCCCTCGCTTTGTGTTTGTGCTTGTCATTCCCTCACTGTGTGTGTGCGTGTGTACCTCCCTCGCTGTGTGTGCGTGTCCCTCCCTCACTGTATGTGTGTGTGTCCCCCTCCTCGCTCTGTGTGTGTTTCCCCCTCCCTCGCTGTGTGTGTGTCCCCCAACCTCGATGAGAGTGTGTGTCCATCCCTCGCTGTTTGTGTGTGTGTGTGTCCATCCCTCGCTGTGTGTGTGTGTCCTGCCTCGCTCTGTGTGTGTGTCCTCCCTCGCTGTGTGTGCTTGTCCCCACTCCCTCGCTGTGTGTGTGCGTGTCCCCCTCCCTCACTATGTATGTGTGTCCCCCTCCCTCACTGTGTGTGTGTGTCCCTCCCTCACTGTGTGTGTGCATGTCCCTCTCCCTCGCTGTGTGTGGGTGTCCCACCCCCGCTGTGTGTGTGCGTGTCCCCCTACCTCCCTATGTATGTGTGTGTGTGTCCTCCCTCGCTGTGTGTGCTTGTCCCCCTCCCTCGCTGTGTGTGTGCGTGTCCCCCTCCCTCGCTATGTATGTGTGTCCCTCCCTCACTGTGTGCGTGTGTACCTTCCTCGCTGTGTGCGTGTCCCCCTCTCTCACTGTGTGCGTGTCCCCCTCCCTCGCTCTGTGTGTGTTTCCCCCTCCCTCGCTGTGTGTGTGTCCCCCAACCTCGATGAGAGTGTGTGTCCCATCCCTCGCTTTGTGTGTGCTTGTCCTCCTCCCTCGCTGTGTGTGTATCTCCCCCTCCCTCGCTGTGTGTGTGTGAGTGTGTGTCCATCCCTCGCTGTTTGTGTGTGTGTGTCCATCCCTCGCTGTGTGTGTGTCCCCTACCTCGCTCTGTGTGTGTGTGTCCTCCCTCGCTGTATGTGCTTGTCCCCACTCCCTCGCTGTGTGTGTGCGTGTCCCCCTCCCTCACTATGTATGTGTGTCCCCCTCCCTCACTGTGTGTGTGTATCCCTCCCTCACTGTGTGTGTGCATGTCCCCCTCCCTCGCTGTGTGTGGGTGTCCCACCCCCGCTGTGTGTGTGCGTGTCCCCCTACCTCCCTATGTATGTGTGTGTGTGTCCTCCCTCGCTGTGTGTGCTTGTCCCCCTCCCTCGCTGTGTGTGTGCGTGTCCCCCTCCCTCGCTATGTATGTGTGTCCCACCCTCACTGTGTGCGTGTGTACCTCCCTCGCTGTGTGCGTGTCCCCCTCTCTCACTGTGTGCGTGTCCCCCTCCCTCGCTCTGTGTGTGTTTCCCCCTCCCTCGCTGTGTGTGTGTCCCCCAACCTCGATGAGAGTGTGTGTCCCATCCCTCGCTTTGTGTGTGCTTGTCCTCCTCCCTCGCTGTGTGTGTATCTCCCCCTCCCTCGCTGTGTGTGTGTGAGTGTGTGTCCATCCCTCGCTGTTTGTGTGTGTGTGTCCATCCCTCGCTGTGTGTGTGTCCCCTACCTCGCTCTGTGTGTGTGTGTCCTCCCTCGCTATATGTGCTTGTCCCCACTCCCTCGCTGTGTGTGTGCGTGTCCCCCTCCCTCACTATGTATGTGTGTCCCCCTCCCTCACTGTGTGTGTGTGTCCCTCCCTCACTGTGTGTGTGCATGTCCCCCTCCCTCGCTGTGTGTGGGTGTCCCACCCCCGCTGTGTGTGTGCGTGTCCCCCTACCTCCCTATGTATGTGTGTGTGTGTCCTCCCTCGCTGTGTGTGCTTGTCCCCCTCCCTCGCTGTGTGTGTGCGTGTCCCCCTCCCTCGCTATGTATGTGTGTCCCACCCTCACTGTGTGCGTGTGTACCTCCCTCGCTGTGTGCGTGTCCCCCTCTCTCACTGTGTGCGTGTCCCCCTCTCTCGCTGTGTGTGGGTGTCCCTCCCTCGCTGTGTGTGTGCATGTCCCCTTCCCTCGCTGTCTGTGTGCGTGTGCCCCTCCCTCGCTGTGAGTGTACCCCCTCCCTCGCTGTGTGTGTCCCCCTCCCTCGCTGTGTGCGCGACTCCCTCCCTCGCTGTTTGTGTGTGCGTGTCCCTCCCTCGCTGTATGTGTGTTCGTCCCCCTCCCTCACTGTTTGTGTGCCACCTCTCCCTCGCTGTGTGCGCATCTCCCTCCCTCGCTGTGTGTGTGCGTGTCCCTCCCTCGCTGTGTGAATGTGTTCCCCTCCCTCGATGTGTGCGTGTGTCCCCTCCCTCACTATGTGTGTGTCCCCCTCCCTCGCTGTGTGCACGTGTCCTTCCCTCACTGTGAGTGTGTGTCTCCCTCCCTCGCTGTGTGCGTGACCCTTCCCTCGCTGTGTGTGTGTGTCCCCTCGCTGAGTGTGGCGTGTCCCTCCCTCGCTGTGTGTATGTGTACCCCTGCCTCGCTGTGTGCTGTGTCCCTCCCTTACTGTGTGCGTGTCCCCCTCCATCGCAGTGTGCATGTCCCCCTCCCTCGGTGTGTGGATATCCACTCCTCCCATGCTGTGTGTGTGTGTGTGTGTGTGAGTGTCCATCCCTCGCTGTATGTGTGTGTGTCCCCCTCCCTCACTGTGTGTGTGCGCCACCCCTCCCTCGCCGTGTGTGTGTGTGTCCCCCTCCCTCGCTGTGTGTGACCCCTCCCTCGATGTGTGCGTGTCCCCTCCCTCCCTGTGTGTGTGCATGTCCCTCCCTCGATATGTGTGTGTGTGTCCCCCTCCCTCAATGTGTGTGTGTGTGCCCCCTCCCTCGCTATGTATGTGTGTCCCCCTCCCTCGCTGTGTGCGTGTGTCCCTCCCTCACTGTGTGCGTGTCCACATTCCTCGCTGTGTGTGTGCCCCCTCCCTCGCTGTGAGTGTGCCCCCCCCGCTGTGTGTGTCTCCCCCTCCCTCGCTGTGTGTGTGCGTGTCCCTCCCTAGCTGTATGTGTGTGTGTGTCCCCCTCCCTCACTGTGTGTGTGCCACCCCTCCCTCACTGTGTGTGTGTGTTTGTCCCTCCCTCGCTGTGTGTGTCCCGCTCCCTCACTGTGTGCGTGACCCCTCCCTCGCTGTGTGTGAGCGTGTCCCTCCCTCGATGTGTGTGTGTCCCCCTCCCTCGCTGGGTGCGTGCCCCCCTCCTTCGCTGTGTGTGCGTGTCCCTCCCTCGCTGTGTGTGTGCGCGTCCCCCTCCCTCGCTGTGTGTGTGTGTGTGTGTGTGTGTCCCTCCCTCGCTGTTTGTGTCTCCCCCTCACTTGCTGTGTGTGTGTCCCCCTCCCTCACTGTGTGTGTGTTTCCCCTTCCCTCGCTGTGTGTGTTCCCCCCTCCCTCGCTGTGGGTGTATGCGTGTCTCCTCACTCGCTGTGTGCGTGTGTCCCTCCCTCACTGTGTGCGTGTCCACATTCCTCTCTGTGTGTGCGTGTCCCTCCCTCACTGTGTGTGCGCGTTCCCCTCCGACGCTGTGTGTGTGTGTGTCCCTTCTTCGCTGTGTGTGTGCGTGTCCCCCTCCCTCGTGTGCGTACACCTCTCTCGCTGTGTGCGTGTTCCTCCCTCACTGTGTGTGTTTGTCCCTCCCTCGCTGTGTGCATGTCCCCCTCCCTCGGTGTGTGGGTATCCACTCCTCCCATGCTGTGTGTGTGTGTGTGTGTGTGTGTGTGTGTGTGTCCATCCCTCGCTGTATGTGTGTGTGTCCCCCTCCCTCACTGTGTGTGTGCGCCACCCCTCCCTCGCCGTGTGTGTGTGTGTCCCCCTTCCTCGCTGTGTGTGACCCCTCCCTCGATGTGTGCGTGTCCCCTCCCTCGCTGTGTGTGTGCATGTCCCTCCCTCGATATGTGTGTGTGTCCCCCTCCCTCAATGTGTGTGTGTGAGTCCCCTCCCTCGCTATGTATGTGTGTACCCCCCCTCGCTCTGTGCGTGTGTCCCTCCCTCAATGTGTGCGTGTGCCCCTCCCTCGCTGGGTGCGTGCCCCCCTCCCTCGCTGTGTGTGTGCATGTCCCTCCCTCGCTGTGTGTATGCGCATCCCCCTCCCTCGCTGTGTGTGTGTGTGTGTGTGTGTCCCTCCCTCGCTGTGTGGGTCTCCCCCTCCCTTGCTGTGTGTGTGTCCCCCTCCCTCACTGTGTGTGTGTTTCTCCCTCCCTCGCTGTGTGTGTTCCCCCCTCCCTCGCTGTGGGTGTATGTGTGTCCCCTCACTCGCTGTGTGTGTGTCCCCCTCCCTCGCTGTGTGTGTGTCCCCCTCCCTCGCTGTGTGTTTGTGTGTCCCTCCCTCGCTGTGTGTGTGTGTGTGTGTCTCCCTCTCTCACTGTTTTTGCGTGTCCCTCCCTCACTGTTTGTACGTGTCCCCCATCCTGGCTGTGTGTGTGTGTGCGTGTACCCCTCGCTCGCTGTGTCTGTGCCGCCCCTCCCTCGCTGTGTGTTTGCAATCCTCCCTCGCAGTGTGTGTGTGTCCCTCCCTCGCTGTGTGTGTGTGTGTGTCCCCCTCCCTCGCTGTGTGTGTGCGTGTCCCCCTCCCTCACTGTGTGTATGTGTCCACATTCCTCGCTGTGTGTGTCCCTCCCTCGCTGTGTTTGTGCGTGTCCCTCTCCCTCACTGTGTGTGCGTGTCCCCCTCCCTCGCTGTGTGTGTGCGTGTCCCCCTCCCTCGCTGTGTGTGTGTGTGTGTGTGTGTGTGTGTGTGTGTGTCCCTCCCTAGCTGTGTGTGCGCGTGTCCCTCCCTCGCTGTGTGTGTGTCCCCCTCCCTCGCTGGGTGCGTGCCCCCCTCCTTCGCTGTGTGTGCGTGTCCCTCCCTCGCTGTGTGTGTGCGCATCCCCCTCCCTCGCTGTGTGTGTGTGTGTGTGTGTGTCCCTCCCTCGCTGTTTGTGTCTCCCCCTCACTTGCTGTGTGTGTTCCCCCCTCCCTCGTGTGCGTACACCTCTCTCGCTGTGTGCGTGTCCCTCCCTCACTGTGTGTGTTTGTCCCTCCCTCGCTGTGTGCATGTCCCCCTCCCTCGGTGTGTGGGTATCCACTCCTCCCATGCTGTGTGTGTGTGTGTGTGTGTGTGTGTGTCCATTCCTCGCTGTATGTGTGTGTCCCCATCCCTCACTGTGTGTGTGTGCCACCCCTCCCTCGCCGTGTGTGTGTGTGTCCCCCTCCCTCGGGGTGTGTGACCCCTCCCACGATGTGTGCGTATCCCCTCCCTCGCTGTGAGTGTGCGCATGTCCCTCCCTCGATATGTGTGTGTGTGTCCCCCTCCCTCAATGTGTGTGAGTCCCCTCCCTCGCTATGTATGTGTGTACCCCCCCTCGCTGTGTGCGTGTGTCCCTCCCTCAATGTGTGCGTGTATCCCTCCCTCGCTGTGTGTGTGTCCCCCTCCCTCGCTGTGTACGTGTGTCCCTCCCTCACTGTGTGCGTGTCCACATTCCTCGCTGTGTGTGCGTGTCCCTCCCTCACTGTGTGTGCGTGTTCCCTCCGACGCTGTGTGTGTGCGTGTCCCTCCCTCGCTGTATGTGTGTGTGTGTCCCTCTCCCTCACTGTGTGTGTGTCACTCCTCCCTCGCTGTGTGTGTGTGTGTGTGTCCCTCCCTCGCTGTGTGTGTCCCGCTCCCTCACTGTGTGCGTGACCCCTCCCTCGCTGTGTGTGTGCGTGTCCCTCCCTCGCTGTGTGTGCGTGTCCCTCCCTCGCTGTGTGTGTGTGTGTCCCTCCCTCGCTGTGTGTGTGTGTCCCTTCCCTCGCTATGTGTGTGTCCCCCTCCCTCGCTGGGTGCGTGCCCCCCTCCCTCGCTGTGTGTGTGCATGTCCCTCCCTCGCTGTGTGTGTGCGCATCCCCCTCCCTCGCTGTGTGTGTGTGTGTGTGTGTGTGTCCCTCCCTCGCTGTGTGGGTCTCCCCCTCCCTTGCTGTGTGTGTGTCCCCCTCCCTCACTGTGTGTGTGTTTCCCCCTCCCTCGCTGTGTGTGTTCCCCCCTCCCTCGCTGTGGGTGAATGTGTGTCCCCTCACTCGCTGTGTGTGTGTCCCCCTCCCTCGCTGTGTGTTTGTGTGTCCCTCCCTCGCTGTGTGTGTGTGTGTGTGTCCCCCTCTCTCACTGTTTTTGCGTGTCCCTCCCTCACTGTTTGTACGTGCCCCCCATCCTGGCTGTGTGTGTGTGTGCGTGTACCCCTCCCTCGCTGTGTCTGTGCCGCCCCTCCCTCGCTGTGTGTTTGCAATCCTCCCTCGCTCTGTGTGCGTGTCCCTCCCTCGCTGTGTGTGTGTGTGTGTGTGTGTCCCTCCCTCGGTGTGTGTGTGTGTGTCCCTCCCGCGCTGTATGTGTGTGCGTGTCCCCTTCCCTCGCTGTCTGTGTGTGTGTCCCTCCCTCGCTGTGTGTGTGCATGTCCCTCCCTCGCTGTCTGTGTGCGCATCCCCCTCCCTCGCTGTGTGTGTGTGTGTCCCTCCCTCACTGTGTGTGTCTCCCCCTCCCTTGCTGTGTGTGTTTCCCCCTCCCTCGCTGTGTGTGTTCCCCCCTCCCTCGCTGTGGGTGTATGTGTGTCCCCTCACTCGCTGTGTGTGTGTGTCCCTCCCTCGCTGTGTGTTTGTGTGTCCCTCCCTCGCTGTGTGTGTGTGTGTGTGTGTGTGTGTCCCTCTCTCACTGTGTGTGCGTGTCCCTCCCTCACTGTGTGTACGTGTCCCCCATCCTGGCTGTGTGTGTGTGTGTGTGTGTGTGTGTGTACCCCTCCCTCGCTGTGTGTGTGCCGACCCTCCCTCGCTGTGTGTTTGCAATCCTCCCTCGCAGTGTGTGTCCCCTCCCTTGCTGTGTGCGTGTCCCTCCCTCGCTGTGTGTGTGTTCCCCTCCCTCGCTGTGTGTGCGCGTGTCCCCCTCCCTCACTGTGTGTATGTGTCCCCCTCCCTCGGTGTGTGTGTGTCTCCTCCTCCCTTGCTGTGTTTGTGTCCCCCTCCCTCACTGTGTGTGCGTGTCCCCCTCTCTCGCTGTGTGTGTGCGTGTCCCCCTCCCTCGCTGTCTGTGTGTGTGTCCCTCCCTCGCTGTGTGTGTGCGTGTCCCTCACTCACTGTGTCTGTGCGTGTCCCTTCCTCGCTGTGTGTGTGCGTTTCAGTCCTTCACTGTGTGTGTGTGTGTGTGTGCGTGTGTGTGCGTGTGACCCTCCCTCACTCTGTGTGTGTCCCTCTCTCGCTGTGTGTTTGTGCGTGTCATTCCCGCACTGGGTGTGTATGTATGTGTTTGTGTGTTTGTGTGTGTGTGTGTGTGTGCCCCTCCCTCCTTGTGTGTGTGCGTGTGTACCTCCCTCGCTGTGTGTGTGCGCATCCCCCTCCCTCGCTGTGTGTGTGTGTGTGTGCCCCTCCCTCCTTGTGTGTGTGCGTGTGTACCTCCCTCGCTGTGTGTGTGCGCATCCCCCTCCCTCGCTGTGTGTGTGTGTGTATATGTCCCTCCCTCGCTGTGTGTGTGCGTGTGTACCTCCCTCGCTGTGTGTGTGCGTGTCGCCCTCCCTCGCTGTGTGTGCGCGTGACCCCCACACTCGCTGTGTGTGTGCGCATGTCCCTCCATCGCTGCGTGTGTGTCCACCTCCCTCGCTTTGTGCGTGTCCCTCCCTCACTGTGTGTGTTTGTCCCTCCCTTGCTGTATGTGTGTGTGTGTACCTCCCTCGCTGTGTGTGTGCGTGTCCCTCTCCCTCGCTGTGTGTGCGTGTCCCCCTCCCTCACTGTGTGTGTGCGTGTCCCCCTCCCTCGCAGTGTGTGTGCCCCCCTCCCTCGCTGTGAGTGTGCCCCCCCGCTGTGTGTGTCTCCCCCTACCTCGCTGTGTGTGTGCGTGTCCCTCCCTCGCTCTGTGTGTGCGTGTCCCGCACTCGCTGTGAGTGTGTGTGTGTCCCGCTCCCTCACTGTGTGCGTGACCCCTCCCTCGCTGTGTGTGTGCGTGTCCCTCCCTCGCTGTGTGTGTGTGTGTCCCGCCCTCGCTGTATGTGTGTGTGTGTCCCGCTCCCTCACTGTGTGCGTGACCCCTCCCTCGCTGTGTGTGTGCGTGTCCCTCCCTCGCTGTGTGTGCGTGTCCCTCCCTCGCTCTGTGTGCGTGTCCCTCTCTCGCTCTGTGTGTGTGTCCCCCTCCCTCGCTGTGTGTGTGTGTCCCTTCCCTCGCTATGTGTGTGTCCCCCTCCCTCGCTGGGTGCGTGCCCCCCTCCCTCGCTGTGTGTGCGTGTCCCCCTCCCTCACTGTGTGTGTGCGTGTCCCCCTCCCTCGCAGTGTGTGTGCCCCCCTCCCTCGCTGTGAGTGTGCCCCCCGCTGTGTGTGTCTCCCCCTACCTCGCTGTGTGTGTTCGTGTCCCTCCCTCGCTCTGTGTGTGCGTGTCGCGCCCTCGCTGTATGTGTGTGTGTGTCCCGCTCCCTCACTGTGTGTGCGTGTCCCTCCCTCGCTCTGTGTGTGTGTCCCCCTCCCTCGCTGTGTGTGTGTGTCCCTTCCCTCGCTATGTGTGTGTCCCCCTCCCTCGCTGGGTGCGTGCCCCCCTCCCTCGCTGTGTGTGCATGTCCCTCCCTCGCTGTGTGTGTGCGCATCCCCCTCCCTCGCTCTGTGTGTGTGTCCCTCCCTCGCTGTGTGTGTCTCCCCCTCCCTTGCTGTGTGTGCGTCCCCCTCCCTCACTGTGTGTGTGTTTCCCCCTCCCTCGCTGTGTGTGTTCCCCCCTCCCTCGCTGTGGGTGTATGTGTGTCCCCTCACTCGCTGTGTGTGTGTCCCCCTCCCTCGCTGTGTGTTTGTGTGTCCCTCCCTCGCTGTGTGTGTGTGTGTGTGTGTCCCTCTCGCACTGTGTGTGCGTGTCCCTCCCTCACTGTGTGTGCGTGTCCCCCATCCTCGCTGTGTGTGTGTGTGTGTACCCCTCCCTCGCTGTGTGTGTGCCGCCCCTCCCTCGCTGTGTGTTTGCAATCCTCCCTCGCAGTGTGTGTGCGTCCTCCCTTGCTGTGTGCGTGTCCCTCCCTCGCTGTGTGTGTCTCCCCCTCCCTTGCTGTGTGTTTCCCCCTCCCTCGCTGTGTGTGTTCCCCCGTCCCTCGCTGTGGGTGTATGTGTGTACCTCTCCCTCGCTGTGTGTTTGTGTGTCCCTCCCTCGCTGTGTGTGTGTGTGTGTGTGTGTGTATGTCCCCCTCTCTCACTGTGTGTGCGTGTCCCCCATCCTGGCTGTGTGTGTGTGTGTGTGTGTGTGTGTGTGTGTGTCCCTCTCTCACTGTGTGTGTGTGTCCCTCCCTCACTGTGTGTGCGTGTCCCCCATCCTCGCTGTGTGTGTGTGTGTACCCCTCCCTCGCTGTGTGTGTGCCGCCCCTCCCTCGCTGTGTGTTTGCAATCCTCCCTCGCAGTGTGTGTGTGTCCTCCCTTGCTGTGTGCGTGTCCCTCCCTCGCTGTGTGTGCATCCCCCTCCCTCGCTGTGTGTGTGTGTGTGTGTGTCCCTCCCTCGCTGTGTGTGTCTCCCCCTCCCTTGCTGTGTGTGTGTCCCCCTCCCTCACTGTGTGTGTGTTTCCCCCTCCCTCGCTGTGTGTGTTCCCCCGTCCCTCGCTGTGGGTGTATGTGTGTACCTCTCCCTCGCTGTGTGTTTGTGTGTCCCTCCCTCGCTCTGTGTGTGTGTGTGTGTGTGTGTGTGTGTGTGTGTGTCCCTCTCTCACTGTGTGTGCGTGTCCCCCATCCTGGCTCTGTGTGTGTGTGTGTGTGTGTGTCCCTCTCTCACTGTGTGTGTGTGTCCCTCCCTCACTGTGTGTGCGTGTCCCCCATCCTCGCTGTGTGTGTGTGTGCGTGTCCCTCCCTCGCTGTGTGTGTCTCCCCCTCCCTTGCTGTGTGTTTCCCCCTCCCTCGCTGTGTGTGTTCCCCCGTCCCTCGCTGTGGGTGTATGTGTGTACCTCTCCCTCGCTGTGTGTTTGTGTGTCCCTCCCTCGCTGTGTGTGTGTGTGTGTGTGTGTGTGTGTATGTCCCCCTCTCTCACTGTGTGTGCGTGTCCCCCATCCTGGCTGTGTGTGTGTGTGTGTGTGTGTGTGTGTGTGTGTCCCTCTCTCACTGTGTGTGTGTGTCCCTCCCTCACTGTGTGTGCGTGTCCCCCATCCTCGCTGTGTGTGTGTGTGTGTACCCCTCCCTCGCTGTGTGTGTGCCGCCCCTCCCTCGCTGTGTGTTTGCAATCCTCCCTCGCAGTGTGTGTGTGTCCTCCCTTGCTGTGTGCGTGTCCCTCCCTCGCTGTGTGTGCATCCCCCTCCCTCGCTGTGTGTGTGTGTGTGTGTGTCCCTCCCTCGCTGTGTGTGTCTCCCCCTCCCTTGCTGTGTGTGTGTCCCCCTCCCTCACTGTGTGTGTGTTTCCCCCTCCCTCGCTGTGTGTGTTCCCCCGTCCCTCGCTGTGGGTGTATGTGTGTACCTCTCCCTCGCTGTGTGTTTGTGTGTCCCTCCCTCGCTCTGTGTGTGTGTGTGTGTGTGTGTGTGTGTGTCCCTCTCTCACTGTGTGTGCGTGTCCCCCATCCTGGCTCTGTGTGTGTGTGTGTGTGTGTCCCCCTCTCTCACTGTGTGTGTGTGTCCCTCCCTCACTGTGTGTGCGTGTCCCCCATCCTCGCTGTGTGTGTGTGTGTGTGTACCCCTCCCTCGCTGTGTGTGTGCCGCCCCTCCCTCGCTGTATGTTTGCAATCCTCCCTCGCAGTGTGTGTGTGTGTGTGTGTGTCCTCCCTTGCTGTGTGCGTGTCCCTCCCTCGCTGTGTGTGTGCGTGTCCCTCCCTCGCTGTGTGTGTGTGTGAGTGTGTCCCTCCCTCGCTGTGTGTGCGCGTGTCCCCCTCCCTCACTGTGTGTATGTGTCCCCCACCCTCGGTGTGTGTGTGTCTCCCCCTCCCTTGCTGTGTTTGTGTCCCCCTCCCTCACTGTGTGTGCATGTCCCCCTCCCTCGCTGTGTGTGTGTGTCCCCCTCCCTCAGTGTGTGTGTGTGTGCGCGTGTCCCTCCCGCGCTGTATGTGTGTGCGTGTCCCCCTCCCTCGCTGTCTGTGTGTGTGTGTCCCTCCCTCGCTGTGTGTGTGCGTGTCCCTCCCTCACTGTGTGTGTGTTTTTATGTGTGTGTGTGTGTGCCCCTCCCTCACTGTGTGCGTGTCCCTTCCTCGCTGTGTGTGTGCATTTCCGTCCCTCACTGTGTGTGTGTGTGTGTGTGCCCCTCCCTCATTGTGTGTGTGCGCCCCTCCCTCACTGTGTGTGTGTGTGTGCCCCTCCCTCATTGTGTGTGTGTGCCCCTCCCTCACTTTGTGTGTGTGTGTGTGCCCCTCCCTCACTCTGTGTGTGTCCCTCTCTCGCTGTTTGTTTGTGCGTGTCATTCCCACACTGGGTGTGTATGTATGTGTTTGTGTGTGTGTGTGCCCCTCCCTCGCTGTGTGTGTGCGTGTCGCCCTCCCTCGCTGTGTGTGCGCGTGACCCCCACCCTCGCTGTGTGTGTATGCATGTCCCTCCATCGCTGCGTGTGTGTCCACCTCCCTCGCTGTGTGGGTGTCCCTCCCTCACTGTGTGTGTTTGTCCCTCCCTTGCTGTATGTGTGTGGTCCCTCCCTCGCTGTGTGTGCGTGTCCCCCTCCCTCGCTGTGGGTGTGCGTGTCCCTCCCTCGCTGTGAGTGTGTGTGTGACCCCCTCCCTCGCTGTGTGTGCGCGTGTCCCCCTCCCTCGCTGTGTGTATGTGTCCCCCTCCCTCGGTGTGTGTGTGTCTCCCCCTCCCTTGCTGTGTTTGTGTCCCCCTCCCTCACTGTGTGTGTGCGTCCCCCTCCCTCGCTGTGTGTGTGTGTCCTCCTCCCTCGGTGTGTGTGTGTGTGCGTGTCCCTCCCGCGCTGTATGGGTGTGCGTGTCCCCCTTCCTCACTGTCTGTGTGTCTGTGTCCCTCCCTCGCTGTGTGTGTGCGTATCCCTCCCTCACTGTGTGTGTGTGTGTGTGTGCCCCTCCCTCACTGTGTGCGTGTCCCTTCCTCGCTGTGTGTGTGCATTTCCGTCCCTCACTGTGTGTGTGTGCCCCTCCCTCATTGTGTGTGTGTGCCCCTCCCTCACTCTGTGTGTGTCCCTCTCTCGCTGTGTGTTTGTACGTGTCATTCCCGCACTGGGTGTGTATGTATGTGTTTGTGTGTTTGTGTGTGCCCCTCCCTCGCTGTGTGTGTGCGTGTGTACCTCCCTCGCTGTGTGTGCACGTGACCCCCACCCTCGCGGTGTGTGTGCGCATGTCCCTCCATCGCTGCGTGTGTGTCCATCTCCTTCGCTGTGTGCGTGTCCCTCCCTCACTGTGTATGTTTGTCCCTCCCTTGCTGTATGTGTGTGTGTCCCTCCCTCGCTGTGTTTGTGCGTGTCCCTCTCCCTCGCTGTGTGTGCGTGTCCCCCTCCCTCGCTGTGTGTGTGTGCCCCTCCCACACTTTGTGTGTTTGTGTCCCCCTCCCTCGCTGTGTGTGTGTGCCCCTCCCTCACTCTGTGTGTGTCCCTCTCTCGCTGTTTGTTTGTGCGTGTCATTCCCGCACTGGGTATGTATGTGTGTGCTTGTGTGTGTGTGTGTGTGTGTGTGAGCCCCTCCCTCACTGTGTGTGTGTCTGTGCCCCTCCCTCATTGTGTGTGTCTGCCCCTCCATCACTTTGTGTGTGTGTGTGTATGCCCCTCCCTCACTCTGTGTGTGTCCCTCTTTCGCTGTGTGTTTGTGCGTGTCATTTCCGCACTGGGTGTGTGTGTGTGTGTGTGTGTCCCTCCCTCGCTGTGTGTGTGCATGTGTACTTCCCTCGGTGTGTGTGTGTGTCTCTCCCTCACTGTATGTGTGCGACCCTCCCACGCTCTGTGTGTGTGTGCCTCCTCCCTCGCTCTGTGTGTGTGTGTCCCCCTCCCTCGCTGTGTGTGTGCGTGTCCCCCTCCCTCGCTGTGTGTGTGCGCATGTCCCACCCTCGCTGCGTGTGTCCACCTCCCTCGCTGTGTGCGTGTCCCTCCCTCACTGTGTGTGTTTGACCCTCCCTCGCTGTATGTGTGTGTGTGTGTCCCGTCTCGCTGTGTGTGTGCGTGTCCCCCTCCCTCGCTGTGTGTGTGTGTGTCCCTTCCTCGCTGTGTGCGTGCGTTTCCGTCCCTCACTGTGTGTGTGTGTGTGTGTGTGCCCCTCCCTCATTGTATGTGTGCACCCCTCCATCACTGTGTGTGTGTGTGTGCCCCTCCCTCATTGTGTGTGTGTGCCCCTCCCTCACTTTGTGTGTGTGTATGTGTGTGTGTGTGCCCCTCCCTCACTCTGTGCGTGTCCCTCTCTCGCTGTTTGTTTGTGCGTGTCATTCCCGCACTGGGTGTGTATGTGTGTGTTTGTGTGTGTGTGTGCGTGTGCCCCTCCCTCGCTGTGTGCGTGCGTGTGTACCTCCCTCGTTGTGTGTGTGTGTCCCTCCCTCACTGTATGTGTGTGTACCACTCCCTCGCTGTGTGTGTGCCCCCCTCCCTCGCTGTGCGTGCAACCCTCCCTTGCAGTGTGTGTGCCCTCCCTCCCTTGCTGTGTGCGTGTCCCTCCCTCGCTGTGTGTGCGTGTACCTCCCTCGCTGTGTGTATGTGTGTCCCCCTCCCTCGCTGTTTGTGTGCGTGTCCCCCTCCCTCACTGTGTGTGCGTGTCCCCCTCCCTCGCTGTGTGTGTGTGTCCCTCTCCCTCGGTGTGTGTGTGTATGCGTGTCCCTTGCTCGCTGTGTGTGTGCCCCTCCCTCACTGTGTGTGTGTCCCCCTCCCTCGCTGTGTGCGTGTCCCTCCCTCGCTGTGTATGTGTGTGCGTGTCGCCGTCCCTCGCTGTGTGTGTGCGTGTCGCCATCCCTCACTGTGTGTGTGCGTGTCCCCCTCCCTCTGTGTGTGTGTGCGTGTCCCTCCCTCGCTGCGTGTGTGTCCAACTCCCTCGCTGTGTGCGTGTCCCTCCCTCACTGTGTGTGTTTGTCCCTTCCTCGCTGTATGTGTGTGCGTGTCCCCCTCCCACGCTGTCTGTGTGTGTATCCCTCCCTCGCTGTGTGTGTGTGTGTGTCCCTCCCTCACTCTGTGTGTGTGTGTGTGTGTGTGTGTGCCCCTCCCTCACTGTGTGTGTGTCCCTCCCTCGCTGTGTGTTTGTGCGTGTCATTCCCGCACTGGGTGTGTGTGTGTGTGTGTGTGTCCCTCCCTCGCTGTGTGTGTGCATGTGTACTTCCCTCGCTGTGTGTGTGTGTCTCTCCCTCACTGTATGTGTGCGACCCTCCCACGCTCTGTGTGTGTGTGCCTCCTCCCTCGCTGTGTGTGTGCGTGTCCCCCTCCCTCGCTGTGTGTGTGCGCATGTCCCACCCTCGCTGCGTGTGTCCACCTCCCTCGCTGTGTGCGTGTCCCTCCCTCACTGTGTGTGTTTGACCCTCCCTCGCTGTGTGTGTGTGTCCCGTCTCGCTGTGTGTGTGCGTGTCCCCCTCCCTCGCTGTGTGTGTGTGTGTCCCTTCCTCGCTGTGTGCGTGCGTTTCCGTCCCTCACTGTGTGTGTGTGCCCCTCCCTCATTGTATGTGTGCACCCCTCCATCACTGTGTGTGTGTGTGTGCCCCTCCCTCATTGTGTGTGTGTGCCCCTCCCTCACTTTGTGTGTGTGTATGTGTGTGTGTGTGCCCCTCCCTCACTCTGTGCGTGTCCCTCTCTCGCTGTTTGTTTGTGCGTGTCATTCCCGCACTGGGTGTGTATGTGTGTGTTTGTGTGTGTGAGTGTGCGTGTGCCCCTCCCTCGCTGTGTGCGTGCGTGTGTACCTCCCTCGTTGTGTGTGTGTGTCCCTCCCTCACTGTATGTGTGTGTACCACTCCCTCGCTGTGTGTGTGCCCCCCTCCCTCGCTGTGCGTGCAACCCTCCCTTGCAGTGTGTGTGCCCTCCCTCCCTTGCTGTGTGCGTGTCCCTCCCTCGCTGTGTGTGCGTGTACCTCCCTCGCTGTGTGTATGTGTGTCCCCCTCCCTCGCTGTTTGTGTGCGTGTCCCCCTCCCTCACTGTGTGTGCGTGTCCCCCTCCCTCGCTGTGTGTGTGTGTCCCTCTCCCTCGGTGTGTGTGTGTATGCGTGTCCCTTGCTCGCTGTGTGTGTGCCCCTCCCTCACTGTGTGTGTGTCCCCCTCCCTCGCTGTGTGCGTGTCCCTCCCTCGCTGTGTATGTGTGTGCGTGTCGCCGTCCCTCGCTGTGTGTGTGTGTGTCGCCATCCCTCACTGTGTGTGTGCGTGTCCCCCTCCCTCTGTGTGTGTGTGCGTGTCCCTCCCTCGCTGCGTGTGTGTCCAACTCCCTCGCTGTGTGCGTGTCCCTCCCTCACTATGTGTGTTTGTCCCTTCCTCGCTGTATGTGTGTGCGTGTCCCCCTCCCTCGCTGTCTGTGTGTGTATCCCTCCCTCGCTGTGTGTGTGTGTGTCCCTCCCTCACTCTGTGTGTGTGTGTGTGTGTGTGTGTGTGTGCCCCTCCCTCACTGTGTGTGTGTCCCTCCCTCGCTGTGTGTTTGTGCGTGTCATTCTCGCACTGGGTGTGTATGTGTGTGTGTGTGTGTGTGTGCGCCCCTCCCTCGCTGTGTGTGTGCGTGTGTACATCCCTCGCTGTGTGTGTGTGTCCCTCCCTCACTGTATGTGTGTGACCCTCCCACGCTCTGTGTGTGTGTGCCTCCTCCCTCGCTCTGTGTGTGTGTTTCCCCCTCCCTCGCTGTGTGTGTGCATGTCCCTCCCGCGCTGTGCGTGTGCGTGTCCCTCCCTCACTCTGTGTGTGTGTGTGTGTCCCTCCCTCGCTGTGTGTGCGTGTCCCCCTCCCTCGCTGTGTGTGTGTGTCTCCCCCTCCCTCGCTGTGTGTGCGTGTCCCCCTCCCTCGCTGTGTGTGTGTGTGTCACCTCGCTGTGTGTGCGTGTCCCCCCCTCGCTGTGTGTGTGTGTGCCCCCTCCCTCGCTGTGTGTGTCCCCCTCCCTCGCTATGTGTGTCCCCCTCCCTCGCTGTGCGTGTTCCTCCCTCGCTGTGTGAGTGTGTGTGTGTGTCCCTCCCTCGCTGAGTGTGTGTGTCCCTCCCTCGCTGTGCGTGTCCCTCCCTCAATGTGTGTGTGTCCGCCCCCTCGCTGTGTGTGTCTCCCCTCGCTGTGTGTGTCCGCCCCCTCGCTGTGTGTGTCTCCCCCCTCGATGTGTGTGTCTCCTCCCTCGCTGTGTGTGTGTCCGCCCCTCGCTGTGTGTGTCCCCCTCCCTCGCTGTGTCTGTCCCCCTCCCTCGCTGTGTTTGCGTGACCCCCCTCCCTGTGTTTGCGTGACCCCCCCTCGCTCTGTGTGAGTGTCCCCCTCCCTCGCTGTGTGTATGTCCCCCTCCCTCACTGTGTGTGTGCGTGTGTCCCTCCCTCGCTGTGTGTGTGTCCCTTCGCTGCATGTCTGTGCGTGTCCCTCCCTCGCTGTGTGAGTGTTTGTCCCTCCCTCGGTGTGTGCACGTGTCCCTCCCTCGTTGTGTTTGCGTATCACTTTCTTGCTATATGTGTGCGTGTCCTTCCCTCGCTCTGTGTGTGTGTGTGTGTCTGTGTGTGTGTGTCCCTCCCTCACTGTATGTGTGCGTGTCCTTCCCTCGCTGTGTGTGTGTGTGTGCCCCTCCATCGCTGTGTTTGTGTCCCTCACAGTGTGTGTGTGTGTGTGTGTGCGCGTGCGCGCGTGCCTGTCCTCCTCTCACTGTGTGTGTCCTTCCCTCGCTGTGTCTGTGTGTGTGTGTGTGCGTTTGCATGTTCCCCCCTTCACTGTGTGTGTGTCCCTCCCTCGCTGTATGTGTGCGTGTCCCACCCTCGGTGCGTGTGTGTGCGTGTCCCACCCTCGCTGAGTGTGTGTGCGTGCATGTCCTTCCCTCGCTGTGTTTCTGGGTGTATTCCCCCTCAATGTGCGTGTGTGTGTGTGTCCTTCCCTCGCTGTGTGTCTGCGTCTATCCCCCTCACTCTGTGTGTGTGTGTGTGTGTGTGTGTGTGTGTGTGCATGTCCTTCCCTCACTGTGTGCCTGCGGGTATCTCCCTCCCTGTGTGTGTTTGCGTGTCGCTCCCTTGCTGTGTGTGTCCAATATTTGCACCATCAGTGAACTGGCCATCATAAATTGACTGTGGGATTCAGGAATGTGTGGTTTAAGTAAGTTCACCATGAGAAATGCAGGGTTTAGTGTATCAGTAAAGGAGTGGGTCTGGGTCAGATGCTGTTCAGAGGTTTGGAATGGACTTGTTGGGCCGAAGGGCCTTGTTCCACACTATGGCGATTCTAGTTATTGTCCAGCCCTGTCAACGATCCCCGTCTCTTAAATCTTGCCTTATCCCCAATATTCTCCTTAACACTGTAATCTCCTCCAGTCTCCAAAACACTCTTTGCCTATGTAGGCTTCTCCAGTCCTTGCAAAGATCGATATGTCTGTCACCTCTTCCTGCTTTGAGAACCCTCCCTGTAACTATTACCATTTGGTACAGCACTCCCAATCATTGCTCCCTCTTGAAACTCCCAAAAACATTTGTATCTCTGAAAACTCATCTGGACTGTCTCAACTTCCCATTGACAGTTACGTGCTGAGACCTGCTCTATATCAGTGAAGTTATTAAGTCTTGGCAACACTCGCTGTTATAACCTCCCTCCAGCTTTACGCCAACGAGGATCCGGAGAAGCTCTTTTCAAACCGACAGCCATCTCTGTGTCTGTAATCTCCTCCACTCCCCAGAATTCATTCCCTCTGAGCTCCTCTGTAGTCCATTAAACACTCCCTCACACTGTCTGTGTCATTGTAACCTTCTGCAAAAACACAACCTTCCCTATCTGTGTAAATCCCTACACTGGTGCCTATCCCTCTCAGCTCCGTCTTACAATACAACCCTCCATGTTTGTGTATTCACCTTCAGTCCCTACTCACCTCCCTATCTGTGTAACCTTCGCCATGCATTTTTGCTTCAGTCTCTTCAATTGTCCCTGTCAGTGTAACCTCTTCCAGACCGGAAAACTCCCCTCTCTTTAACTTACTCAGGCCACACAACCCTCACTATCTATAACCTACTCCTGTATGAGAAACGTACCTCTGCAAATTGCTCCAAGTCTTCGACTCTCCATAAGCTCCTGCAGCTCTTACATCCCACCCTATCTACCAAATCTCTTCCATTCCCTTCCATTCCCTAAACACCAACAGTCTGTGGAGACCCGACCACCATCCCTATCAGTGTCATCCTCTCAGGTCTCTGCAGTATTCCTGATCTGTTGAACTCACTCCATGCCTGTGCCTCTCCCAATCCAGTCCCTACAAAACCCACTATCTATTTAACACCGTCCTGTCACTATCACCCCCATGTCAATGTAAGCTCCTCCTGTGTCTCCACTATCTACCCATCTCCATAACCGTGTCCAGCTCTTACAGCACTATCTGTTTAAATATCACCTTCCTCTTGTTTGTGCTATGCTCCCTTATCTGTGAAACTGTTTCTGACCAAAATTGTTATCCCAGTCTCTGAAAAGAAATCCAGATTCCCCAGCCTCTGTAACCCCCAGAACCTAAGCCTTCCTATATCTATAAACATCTTCAGTCACAACTACCCTGAATATCTCTGTTTGTTCCTCCAGTCGATACAAACCCCTTTATCTCTGTAATCTGCTCAGCTCCCTAAAACAGTCCCTGTCTGTGATCCAGCCCTGTCCTATAAACATCCTTATCCCTGTAAACTTCTCCATCCCTCCCAACATTCCCATCTCCATGAACCCCTGTCAGCCCTATTGCTCTCCACATTTCTGTAACCTCCTCTGAGCCTATGGTCCTCCCTCCCTGTGAAACCACCTGCAGTCCCCACATCCCTCCCAATCTGGGTCCTCTGCTCCAGATCATACCATTGCTGTCTCTGTAAACACCTCCACTCCTGACAACTCTTCCCATTTGTGTAACCTCGTTCAGACCCCAAACTCTCCAGCTTCCTGCATCTTCTTCCTGCCATTGCAACCAAAACCACATGTTTCTGTAATACCCACCAGTACTTACACCCTCCCCAACTCAGTAACCACTTGAAGCCCGAAAAAAACACCTAAACTGTAAAACCTCTCATTTCCCTACAATCCTCCCTCCATCCCTCCCTCCCTCCTCAACTCCTTCATCACCATGTAACCTCACAATTATTGTATCCTCCTTTTGGCACTCCTAATGTCTGCAAAATCCTCCTGTCCTGATATTCCTCTCTACCTCTGTAACCCCCCACCACCATCAAGTGCCCTTCTGGGGAACATGGCAGAGAAGGGAAGATTTGTAAAGTCCGAGCCATGATACGGAGGTAGAATCCTGGGAATTACCGATTTAGTCTTATGTCTGTGGTGTGCAGATTATTGACGAGGACTCTAAAGGCAGGATTTATGACTACTTGGAAAACCGCAGTTAAATTAGAGACAGTCAGTATGGGTTTGTGTGGGGCAGGTCATGCCTCACAAATGTTATTGAATTCTTTGAGGATATGGCAGAGTATGTTCATGGCTCATTCAGAAAAGGAGGAAAATTGGGATACAGGGAAATTTGTCTGTCTGGATAGAGGATTGGATGGCCCAGAGAAGACAGAGGGTGGCAGCAGATGGACAGTATTGAGCCTGGAGCTCAGTGACCAGTGGGGTTCTGTAACAATCGGCTCTGGGACTCTGCTCTCTGTGATTTTTATAAATGACTTGGATGTGGATGTTGGAGAGTGGGTTAGTAAGTTTGCCAATAACATGAAGGTTAGTGGAGTGGTGGGTGATGTGGAGGGCTGTTGTAGGTTGCAGTGGGACATTGACAGGACGCAGAGCTGGGCTGGAAGTGGCAGATGGAGTCCAATCTGGAGAAGTGTGAAGTGATTCATTCTGGAAGGTCGAATTTGAATACAGAACACAGGGTGAGAGAATACTTGGCAGTGTGGAAGAACAGAGAGATCATAGAACATAGAACATAGAAGGATACAGCGCAGTACAGGCCCTTCGGCCCTCGATGTTGCGCCGACCGAATCCTACCTAACCTATACTAGCCCAATAACTTCCAAATGCCTATCCAATGCCCGCTTAAATGACCATAAAGAAGGAGAGTTCACCACTGATACGGGCAGGGCATTCCATGAACTCACAACCCGCTGTGTGAAGAATCTACCCCTAACATCGGTCCTATACCTACCACCCCTTAATTTAAAGCAATGTCCCCTAGTAACACCTGACTCCATTAGCGGTAAAAGGTTCTTAGTATCTACCCTATCTAAACCCCTAATCATCTTATACACTTCTATCAGATCTCCCCTAAACCTTCTCTTCTCCAATGAGAACAGCCCCAAGTGCCTCAGCCTTTCCTCATAAGATTTTCCTACCATTCCAGGCAACATCCTGGTAAACCTCCTCTGCACTCGTTCTAAAGCTTCCACATCCTTCCTATAGTATGGCGACCAAAACTGCACACAATACTCCAGATGAGGCCGCACCAGAGTCTTATACAACTGCAACATGACCTCAGGACTCCGGAACTCAATTCCTCTGCCAATAAAGCCCAGTACACCATATGCCTTCCTCACAGCACTATTTACCTGGGTGGCAACTTTCAGAGATCTGTGTACATGGACACCAAGATCCCTCTGCTCATCCACACTACCAAGTAGCCTACCATTAGCCCAGTAATCCATCATCTTGTTATTCCTACCAAAGTGAACGACTTCGCACTTAGCTACATTGAATTCCATTTGCCACATTTCCGCCCAGCTCTGCAACTTATCTATATCCCGCTGTAACCTACCACTTCCTTCCTCACTATCCACAACTCCACCGACTTTTGTGTCATCCGCAAACTTGCTTACCCAGCTTTCAAGTCCTTCCTCTAGATCATTTATAAAGATAACAAAAAGCAATGGTCCCAAAACAGATCCTTGTGGTACACCGCTAGTAACTGCGCTCCAAGATGAACATAATCCATCAACTACTACCCTCTGTCTCCTTCCAGCCAGCCAATTCCTAATCCAAACCTCTAATGTATCCTCAATGCCATACCTCCGAAGTTTTAGCATTAGCCTACCATGGGGAACCTTATCGAACGCCTTACTAAAATCCATATACACAACATCTACTGCTTTACCCTCATCCACTTCCTTGGTCACCTTCTCAAAGAACTCAATAAGGTTTGTGAGGCACGACCTGCCCTTTACAAAACCATGCTGGCTATCCCTGATCACGTTATTCCTACCCAGATGTTCATAAATCTTATCCCTTACCATTCTCTCTAAGACTTTGCCCACCACTGAAGTCAGACTCGCTGGCCTATAGTTGCTAGGGCTATCCCTACTCCCTTTCTTGAACAATGGGACCACATTCGCTATCCTCCAGTCCTCTGGTACTATTCCTGTTGACAACGACGACATAAAAATCCAGGCCAATGGCTCTGCTATCTCCTCCCTAGCTTCCCATAGGATCCTGGGGTAAATGCCATCAGGCCCAGGAGACTTATCTATATTCATCCTTTCCAATATTCCCAAAACCTCTTCCCTGCATATTTCCAGGGCATCCATTCTAATTATTTGTGATTCCATATTCACATCAGCAACAGTGTCCTGTTCCTGAGTGAATACTGATGAAAAGTACTGATTTAATGTCTCTCCAATCTCCTCCGCCTCCACACACAACTTCCCACTACTATCCTTGACTGGACCGATACCTACCCTAGTCATCCTTTTATTCTTGACATACCTATAGAAAGCCTTTGGGTTTTCCCTAATCCTACCAGCTAAAGACTTTTCATGTCCCCTTCTCGCTTCTCTTAGCTCCCTCTTTAGCTCCTTCCTGGCTACCTTATAACTCTCAATCGCCTCTACTGAACCTTCACGCCTCATCTTTACATATGCCGCCTTCTTCCCTTTCACAAGGGACTCCAATTCCTTACTAAACCACGGCTGCCTCACAAGGCCCTTTACACCATGCCTGACTGGTACATACCTATCGAGGACACGCAGTAGCTGCTCCTTGAACACTCCCCACATCTCATTAGTGTTCTTCTCTTGAAGCCTGTTTTTCCAATCCACACATTCTAAGTCATGCCTCACTGCATCATAATTTCCCTGCCCCCAGCTATAGCTCTTGCCCTGCGGCACACGATTATCCCTCTCCATCACTAAAGTAAAAGTCACCGAGTTGTGGTCACTGTCCCCGAAGTGCTCACCTACCTCCAAGTCTAACACCTGGCCTGGTTCATTACCTAGAACCAAATCCAATATAGCCTCCCCTCTTGTTGGCCTGTCGACATATTGTGTCAGGAAACCCTCCTGCACACATTGTACAAACACCGACCCATCTAATGAACTCGAGCTATAGCTCTCCCAGTCAATATCTGGGAAGTTAAAGTCCCCCATAACAACCACCCTGCTACCTTCACTCTTTTCCTGAATCATCCTCGCAATATTATCCTCTACTTCTCTAGGACTATTAGGAGGCCTGTAGAAAACACCTAACAGGGTGACCTCACCTTTCCTATTTCTAACCTCAGCCCAAACTACCTCAGATGGCAAGTCCTCTTCCATCGTCCATTCCACTGCTGTGATATTGTCTTTGACAAGTAATGCCACACCTCCCCCTTTTTTACCCCCATGTCTGATCCTACTAAAACATTTGAACCCTGGAACGTGCAACAGCCATTCTTGTCCCTGTTCTACCCACGTCTCTGTAATGGCCACAACATCGAAGTCCCAGGTACCAACCCACGCTGCAAGTTCACCTACCTTATTCCTTATACTTCTGGCATTGAAGTATACACACTTCAATCCACCTTTCTGGTTACAGGCACCCTCCTTAGAGATCGCTGCATTATTCCTAACCTCCCTACACTCAAGGTCCTGTACCCTAAAGCTACAGTCCTGGTTCCCATGCCCCCGCGGAGTTAGTTTAAACCCTCCCAAAGAGCACTAGCAAACCTCCCCCCAAGGATACTGGTGCCCCTCAGGTTCAAGTGTAGACCATCCTTTTTATAGAGGTCCCACCTTCCCCAGAAAGGACCCCAGTTATCCAGAAACCGGAATCCCTCCCTCCTGCACCATCCCTGTAGCCAGATCATGGGGTCTGTGTCCATAAATGCCTCAAAATCGCCACGCACGTTGGTAGTGTTGTTAACAAGGCATACGTTGTGTTGACTTGCCTTAGCAAGGGGATTGACTGTAAGAGCCGTGAGGTTTTACTGCATCTTTATAGCATCCTGGTGAGACCAAACTTGGAATATTGTGTTCAGTTCTGGTCCCCTGTTTACCGGAAGGATGTGCAAGTTTTAGAGCGCGTACACAGGAGATTTACCAGGATGCTGCCTGGAATGGAGGGAATTTCTCATGAAGAAAGATTGAGGGAGCTAAGGCTTTTCTCATTGGAGTGAAGAAGGGGGCGGGGCGACTTTGTGGAGGTGAATAAGATGATAGAGGCACAGAGAGAGTGAATAGTCAGAGACTTTTCCTCCTATGGATGAGGAAAGAGCACAATTTCTGGCCAAAAACACTGGCCACTATTTCCAACCTCTGACATGTGGCTTCCCTATCCCTGAAATTATTATGTGATACAAGGCATCGGTTTACTTTCCAGCCTCTCCTTACCCTCTCCTCCCTCTGCCTGCACAAAGCAAATCAAGCTTTTGGTCTTTGGGAAACGCAAGGCCTGTGTTTGTAGGCTTCCTGGAGAGGGGAGGGTCTTTTAAACCTGAAGCAGGAGGGTGAAGGGGCAGTAATATCACTCACTGAGTCTAACTTGGATAAATGCGAGGTATTGCATTTTGGTAAAATAAAAAGCGGGGGCTTATGCAATTAATAGTAGTGAGTTGGTAGTGTTGTAGAAAAGAGGCACCCACAGGTGCCGATCAAATTCACAGAAGTTTGTGGCACTTATAGACAAGCTGTTTAAGGCTACTTCATTGCTCAGACATTTGGGATTAGAAATTGAGAAGTCATGTTGAGATTGTGCAGGACATTGATGAAGCCTCTTCTGCAGTACTGTGTGAAGTTCTGTTATTGGAAGGACATTATTAAGCTGAAAGGGGTTCAGATGAGATATACCAGGATGTCACCAGGAACACCTCATCTTCTGCCTCGGGAACCGACGAACACACGGCATGAACATTGGACTCACTAATTTTCAAATCTCCCCTTGACGACCCAGATCCCAAATCCAACCCTACGACTCAGATCCGACCTCTCGTGGGAACTACCTGTCCATCTTCCTTCCCACCGATCTGCTCCAACACCCCACTGACCTATCACTATCACCTCCTAGCTTCGCCCACCAACACCAACCTTTCCCCCAGCCTCACCCCCACCACCCACTTATACTCAGCCCCTTTGCACCTTCGCAGTTCTGAAGAAGGGCCCTGCCGGAAACGTTTATTCTCTTGCTCCTCGGATGCTGCCTGACCTTCTGTGCCTTCTCCACTATCATGCTTTATCTACACGGAATTCTCCAACATCTGGAGTCCCCATTATCTCTTAGGTATAATTCTCTGTTAACATATCAATGCCGTCTGTCTGTTATAACCCCACGCTGACTTAGGTACATATTGTCTCCACATCATGGCCTATAAAAGTTCTCTCAATCTCTTATTGATATTGCCATGCCTCAGCAGTAGTTACAGGGTCTATGTTTCCATTTATAAGCAGAGACGCATGTTGGTGTTCCTATAAGCCTCTGGCATTAATTTCATATCCAATGCAGACTGAATGGTTACACACAATTATCTACCATACTCAACATTCGTTCCCTCAGTCACCCTCGCATATCTAATCCAGACTGTGTAAATGTTAATCATCATTTTGTACTGTAATAAAATAATATTGAATTGAAAGGCGTTGGCTGCAGCTATTTGTTCAGTGACTGTGATTGATATCAGTCTCCGTGGATCCTAAATGTGTCACTGGAGGGCTTGCCTCTTTTATTAATTAAGGATTCAGTTCAATGTGTTGTCCCATAGTATGAGTGGGAACATCGCTGACAGTACTTACAGGGATCAGCAGCGCCAGAGAGACAGGGAGGAGATATCAGAATCTGAGAACATTAGACTGGAATGATCCAGCAATGGACAGGACTTTTTCCACTAGTCTTCACTTGCTTTCCAAACCTTGGGTATCATTAGTATGGAGGATCTATGATGTACTGATTGTTATTCAAGCTGGTTACTATCCCATCCTCGCTATAGTTGGTGTGCCTGGTAAGTCATTCTAACTGTCTATTAAAGCAGGTTAAACTGAATTGTTGTTCATGTTATTGAAATTAGGAAAGGTGGAAGTCATTGTTTTCAGCTCTAATGAAAAATCCCATTCCTTAGAAATTATAATGAGGAAATTACTACTTTCAAATGACTCACCAATATGCGAGGAGAAACTCTAAAACTTCATAATCCTTCTCGCCCTGCACAGATCGATATCTCCATATCCTCCCCATTCTCTAATTCAGTCCAATATCACCATCATGATACTCCAACTCCTCCTCAGACACAGTGCACCTTCTGAGTAAACCATCATTTGAGCCTCTGTTAAATCCGGAATAACCTGCTTCAAGCCCCTTCTAACCACATGTCAATCACAAAATAATTGCACTTGAAATGTTTAACTTGTTCTCTGCACAGAAACTGTCTGACGGGAAGATAATTCATGGTGCTCAAGTCATTAAATCAAGATCTAGAGCCACAGAATAATAATCTGTTAATATGAATGAAATTGTTGGCATTGAAGTGAAACCACCATCATTAAGTATAAAAAGCCCATCTGCTTGCCTCATGTCCTTTAGTGAAGGCAATGGGTCATCCTTCCCTGATCAGGTCTCTGTGCGACTGGAAATCCACAGCAATGTGTTTTACTCTTTACTGTCCTGTGGAACAGCTGAACCAGCCACTCAGTTCAAGATAGGCATAACATGTTGGCCTGGCCTATGAGGGAAGAACAGTTTCCCATATTCCTACAGCTCATTTCCATTCAGGTGGGTGACTATTCGTTAGTTCAAGTGCATTCTTCTTAGCCTTTTCTCTGAGTGTGATGTTCATCTCCCATAGCACCTCTGGTGTTGGCTGTGTTGATGCTCACATATAGATGTAAGGAGCTTTTAAATTCCACGTCAGTCGCAGTGTCGCGAGAAGGAAAGGCTTTTTACGCCACAGGAAAGAAACGGAGATGTCTCAGTGAGGAACAGGAATTATTGTGATCAAACCTGAGAGTGTTGTTGAGGCAGTCTTGGGAAATTGTGTACAGATTTTCTTTCCCTTTTAAGAAATAATCGTCCTGCCACAGAGAGAGTGCAAAGGTTTTTCACCAGACTAATCCCTGGGATGGTGGTAAAATGAGGGCTGAATGAAGATTAATCTTTAGCGCTGTGAGAGAATGAAAAACGATTGCATTGAAACTTAAGGGGAATGGACAGTCTCTCATGATGTTCTGAACAGATATTGATATGGTGATAAAATCCATGGCTTGATTTTACTCGGGTTACAAGAGCTTCTGAGGACGTTCCCCTCCCCCCTCCCCCACTCCCTATATCGATAGAGAGAGAGGGTCAGACTTTGAATATAGTGCATTTGGTGTGTGATCCTACATTAAACATCACGTTATCCAAAATCCTGACAGCAGCCACAATGCCTTCATTCCAAAACTGTTAACTATTCCCATCATCTTCTTACCTCCATGGAGAACATGGGTCTGTCTACTCAGGGATGGAAGATGCCTCTCTGAGACTTGATACAAAACATCTGGCTTCCCTCCTCACTGCCAGCAAACCACGTTAAAGTAGCAGACGTTCCACCAGCAATGGACCCACGAGGAACCTCGTCCAGCCATCCATGAGTGCAATCCCTGCTCCATTGGTTTGTTGTATTGGAGCATCAGTGACACCCTCCTGTTCATGTATAACAATCTCGTGGGCTGAATGGCCTCCTCCAGGTCCCATGAAACAGGTTCAAGGGCCTGAGTGGACTCTACCTGATCCTGTTTAACAGCTCGATGTACTGACCAGACCCCTTCTCTTCCTGTGGAACAAGCAGGAGTATTGAATGGGCTGTCCCTCTCCTTGTTCAATAGTTTTAATGGACTGAATGGCTCCCACATTTCTGTATGTAACCAGCTTGAGATGTTGAATAAGCTCCTCTTTTAACTGTGTCTGACAGCACTGTTATATGAATGTGACCGACACTTTAACAGCACAGGCCTGAATGCTGTCCGGCATCAGGAGCTGATGGGAGACAAAATGTTCTGAACATTGTGTAACCCTCAGTGACCATCCCCACCTCCGGTCTAATGATGGGGAAAGACATTGGTGAAGCAACTGAAGTTGTTTTTCTGAGGAAGTTACCCTGATGATCTCCTGAATGAATGTCCTGGGACTGAGATTTTGGGCCCCCATAAAAGGCATCTTCCTTTGTGCTCTGAAAGACCCCAGCCAGTGGGGAAGGGACACCTGATTCTCATTAAGCTCAAATAAGATGGCGCTTCTGATGACATTCTCAGTCAAATACTGCCTTGATATCAAGGCTATTCACTCTTTGGTGAGCCCCTGTGTTACCCTCTTGTTCATAGCAATAGGTGACGGTGTCTGTGTGAGGAGTCTTTTCCTCTCACAGAGGGTAGTGAATGTCAGGAATGTCAGGAATTATCTTTTCTCGAGAGCTAGAGGAGCTACATCACTGAAAGTATTTTAAAAGGCGGTAGATGGAGTTTTGACCTGTCAGTTTAGTGTTATGACCAATTGTATAGGACTGAGACTGGGTCATTTTTGAGAAAAATGTGAAATGCAGGAAGTTGAACTCACAACAAATAGCAAAAGATAGAATGTCCAAAATGTTCTTCTGCCTTTGAAATTATTCTGCTCACACAAGCTGCTGGTCTTGGGATTTATTTGTGGAACAGTTGGATTTGGCTGAACTACCTTTGCTTCCAGCAGTGAAGAGATTCCAATGAGTCCTGACCAGGAATCCTTCACAAGTGGTGAAGGTAACTCAGGGCTTTTCGGGTCTCACGTTTTGCTATCAGGTGGACAAAGTAAGAGAGAGAGATCAATCAGCTCTGCTTCTCAGGCAGGGAACATTTTTCTCCCTCTCTGTGTTGAACAATAATGTCAACTGAACATCAAACTGGGCCATGTGTGCTCTCCTGGAGCATTCTCTGGAATGGATGATAATGGTCGATATGAAAGTGCATCATCACTGTTGTTGTCCACAGTGCCTTTCATTAGAAAATGCATCTTATTCTTAAAATTATTCTCTAGACTTAAACTCCTTATCAAGTGGAAACATGCATCCAGCTGAAACACCTTTCAGCAAGTCATGTATGATTCAAGAAGATTTCTCATCTCAGATCAAAACTGATAAGCCCATAACAAAAGGCCTTCCTTCCAGGAATGTGTGAAGGGAAACATCCATGAAAAGCTTCTGAAAGAATTATGTATTTTTTTAAGTTTAGGCAATCAAAACTGCACACAATGTATCCGATGTTATCTCAGCAATGCCCCATTCTGATGCAGTAAAACATTCCTCATTAAACGTGATAACCTTTGCCAGAAACAGCATCATTCCACTTACTTTCCAAATCACTTGCTGCATCTGCAGACTGACTTCATATGATTCATGTCCCAGGAACATGGAAACGGCCTGTATCACAGAGTTCTGCAATCTCTCTCCATTTAAATTGTTCGCCATTGTTTTATCCTTCCTGCCACAATAGACAACTTACCCTATGTTCTTTCTGCTGAAGGTTTGCTCACTAACCTTCCTTGTCTGTATCAGATTGCAGACTCAGTACCTCCATTTGACGACATCTTGAATGATTATCTTGGTGATGCGCTAATTGAGCTTCGCGCCATTCAGTTTCCTTCCTCTAGATCTTTGATACAGATTATTGGTGATTGATGATCCCACAGTGATCTCTACAGCAATACAGAAGTTACAGCTTTGCAACCTGAAAATAAACATTTATCTCTACTCTCTATTTCCCGTTAGCGAAAGTTTCCACCTTCCTGCGTAGCACCTAAGGTGGTTTGAATGGCCTCCTCGTGGGTTGTGTAATGTACATAACGAGCTGAGTTACTTCATTCTCTATTCCTGTGTAACTCCTTCGAGGGGAAGAACGGTCTTCTACCGTTTCATTATAACGATCCTGCCTGATTGAAAGGGGTGGTCCCCTACCTTGTAACAGCATCGAGATGTGGATTGAGCAAAAACACATGGGGTAGGTGCAGCAGTATATCTCTACAACAGCCTCGAGGGCTGGATAAGGGAACAACACATTGGGAAGGTGCAGCAGTATATCTCTGTGATAACCCTGAGGGGTGGATTGAGGGAACAACACATGGGGTAGGGACAGCAGTACATCTCTATAACAGCCTCAAGGGTGGATTGAGGGAACAACACATGCGGTCGGGGCAGCAGTACATCTCTGTAACAGCCTCGAGGGTGGATTGATGGCACAGCGCATGGGGTAGGGGCAGCAGTTGGCCTTTTGGCTGCACCATTCAGAACACTCATAACTAATCCGATTGTCCTTCTCCTGTCTGTTCCCAATAAACATTGTCCCTCCTGTCCAGCAAAGATCAGTCAAGCTCAGCCTTGAATATCTTCAACAACCGAGTCTTCACTGCTCCCTGAGGATGAGGACACCACATATAGCACAACACTAAAGGGAAAGGGACGTCCTTATTTCATTGTGGCACACGTTATTTTAAACAGTGTTAACCTAACATCAAATCACCACTTCTTTTCAGACATAAGGACACAATAATGAGGAATAAACATAAAGCATTCTGGACTTCAAACCTGCCCCACATTCCCGCTGACCATTTCCAATCAAATATGTATCAAACCCAGCCTCTGCTGCTGTCTCAGAAAGAGAATACCTGATAGCACAGCACCACAAGAACATTAACGCAAGGAGCAGAATGAGGCCATTCGGACCATCAAGTCTAAACTTCCGTTAAATAATTTCTTATATGTACCTCAACCTCATTCTTCTGCCTTCTTCCTAGAATCCTTGATCCCCTTACAAATCCGAAACATATCGATTCGCATCTTAATGACACTAGTTTCTGTTCCTCTGTGTGTCTGTGTGTGTTCGTGTGTGCGCGTCTGTATGTGTGTATATGCCTGGGTGTGTGTGTGTGTGTGTCTATGTGCTTGTCATCTGTGTGTTTGTGTGTCTACGTCTGTCTGTCTGTGCATCAGCCTATGTGTTTCTTAATCAGTTCTGATCCCATTATAGGAAAGATGTGGATGCTTTCGACAGGTTTCAGAGGAGGTTTACCAGGATGTTGCCTGGACTGGAGGGCTTATCTTGTGAAGAGAGGTTGACTGAGCTCGGACTTTTTTCATTGGAGAATGGAGGAGGAGAGGGGACTTAATTGAGGTATTCAAGATAATGAGAGGCATAGATAGATTGATAGCCAGAGACTATTTCCCAGGGCAGAAATGACTAACACGAGGGGTCATAGTTTTAAGCTGGCTGGAGGAAAGTATCGACGCAATGTCAGAGGTGGGTTCTTCATACAGAGAATTGTGAGAGCATGGAATGTGTTGCCAGTAGCGGTTGTGGAAGCAAGGTCATTGGGGCCATTTAAGAGACGACTGGACATGCATATGTTCACAGAAAGTTGAGGGTGCATAAATGAGGATCAGTGGTAGGCACAACATCGTGGGCTGAAGGGCCTGTTCTGTGCTGTACTCTTCTATGTTCTATGTTCTATGTTAACTGTGTTTGTGTCTATTTGTATGTGACTGGATATGTCTCTGTGTGTTTCTACCTGTGTGTATGCCTATCTCCCTGTAAATATTGTGTGTGTTTGTATATTGGGGTGTTTACCAATACTTCTGTTTATTAATGTGTCTGTGTCTCTGTGCAGTGAGGTATCAGTGTCTTTTTTTGGATTTGAAAGGACTGTCGTTGGAACTGCCAGTGGGTTTAAAGTGAGAATTGTCTTTCACTGAACATTGCTCCTTAATCGGTCAGTGGGACGTGGATGTTTCAGAATTTCCACACGAGGCGTCCCAGTCCTCTCTGGCTTGTACCAGTGTCCTACCCACATGGTAAGGGGAGGAGGTGAGGGAATGGATATCGGGAACTCCACCACCCTTTGCCTTTCTGTCCTACTCCAGGCTCTTCCTCCTGGAATGGGAGAAAGGGAGGGTGGGAGAGAGATTGGGAATGGGTTACCCTGTTGATCGTGCTGGTGTAGTTGGGAGAATTGTGAGGTGTCTGGAATGAGTCAGTCGACAGCTTTGATTCCAAATAGCATTATTAGTGTGTGTGTGGAGGCGGGGGGTATTGCGTAGGTGACAGAGAAAGTGAAGAAGAAAGTTACTGAATTCAGTAGTGAGAGTGGTAGTGCCTGAGCCTTACTTGGAAAGAGAGCGTGAACCTTGTTCGGAAGTAGGTGCTATAACAGATATACGGTGAGTGTGAGTGAGCAGAGAGTATACGGTAACTCTTATCCTGACAGAGTGGGGAGGATATCTATGCTTATCCTGTATTGCAGGACATTTCTTCAGATCATCTCAGCGTCGAGGTGAGTCTCCCCGAATGTCTTGTCCAAATCTGTCACTAATAATGACACAGACCTTTCCCTCAGCTTCCACAGAATCAGTTTATGTAGAGCTTACAAATAACAAGGAGTAGCAAATATTGGTATGTTATATATCAAAACCAAAAGCGAGCAGAAAATCTTAGCATCATATGCTTCGGAAATTAGATAGGCAAGTATTGTGGATACTGCAATCTTATTGGATTGTCTCAAGTTGCATATGAACTGTATTAACTAAGTGACTGCTCATGTTGTGAAAAATAAATTCAGTGAATGTAAATGAGATAGGTTGAAGAGTATGTTGTGAAGCAAATTAGAAAGAAGGTTATTTTGGATTTGGTATTGTGTGGTCAGAATGACGAATTAATAACCTTGTACTGAAGCAGCTTTTAAGGAATAATAACATTAATAAGGTGCATTTTACAAGGCGTCTGCGTACAATATAGAATGTTTGAACTTTCTAGTTTAACATCATGGAAGCCTGGAGGCTAAAGGCTCAAGATAGTTCCAGTGAATTGGGAAAGTACAATACAACATTCAGTGGGAGACAAGCAATGGTTGTTAGAATCATTGAGTCCGACAGCATGGAGACAGGCCCTTCAGCCCAAACTATCTATTCCGACCAAAATTTCGATCCACACTAACCCCATCTCCCTGCCATTGCCCAGTTTCCTTCTAATCCTTTCCGATCCGTGGATTTATCCAAATGCCTTTTAAAGGTTGTTAATGTAACCGCCTCAATCACTTCCCCTGGCAGCTCATTCCATATGCGTACCAGCCCCTGTGTGTAAAAAGATTGTTCCTCAGGTTGCCTTTTATTCTTTCTCCTCTGACCTTAAACTGACACTCTCTAGTTTGTGATTGCCCAACCCTGGGGGAAAAAAACTGTGCACATTCACTCTATTCATGCCTGCCATGATCTTACAGACTTCAATATGATCCTCCCTCAGTGTCACACACACATAAGTAAGAAGTCCTAGTTTGTCCAACCTCTCCCCAGTCCATTGAGTCCTTGGAAACATCCTTATATTTTTTTCAGCATTCTTTCCAGTTTAATAACATCCTTCCTATAGCAAAGTGAACAAAACTGAACGTAACGCTACCAATATGGCCTCAGCAGCATCCTGTATAACTGCAACGTAACTCATTAATTTTGAAACTCAGTGATATACACTGATTAAGGCCACTGTGCCAAAAGCTTTCTTCACTGCACTGTCTACCTCTGAACCAACTTCCAGCTGAATCCCAAGGTCCCTCTGTTCCACTACACTCCTTATCTCCCAACCATTCATCATGAAACTCCAACCTTGATTTGACTTTCTAAAATGCAAGAACTTGCACTGATCAATATTAAAAGCCATTTGCAAATTCTCAGCCGACTTCCCCAGCTGATCAAAGTACTGCTGTAATTTCTGAAATGGATGCCGCCTGTTTTAGTGTCATCTTCAAATTTACAAACCATGTCTGTACATTCTTATCAAAATCATAGATATACGTAATATGCAGTGGTCCCAGCACCAACCCCTGAGGCATTCCACTAGTCACAGGCCTCCAGTCTGACCAGCATTCTTCCAGTATTACTCTCTGCCTCCTACCATCAAGGCAATTTGTACCTAAGTCGCCAGCTCCCCCTCAATTCCACGTGATCTAACCTTCCAAAACAGCGTACCATCTGGAACCTTACTGAAGGCCTTACTGGAATCCATATAGACTACGTATACCACCCGGACATCCACAACGTTGCTGTTCACTTCTTCAAAGAACTCCAACACATTTACAAGTCATGATCTCCCATGCACAAAGCCGTGCTGAATTTGATGAAGGGCTTTTGCCGAAGCATCGATTTTCCTGCTCCTCGGATGCTGCCTGACCTGCTGTGTTTTCCAGAACAATTCTAAATTACTCCGAATCACACCCTGTATTTCCAAACGCAGCTATATCCAATCTCTCTAAGTCTTCTAAAGTAACCTATCTACTAGATTTTAGGTTTACTGGTCTTTAGTTCCCAGGTTTATTATTGTAGCCTTTCTCGAATATGGGCTCAGCATACACTATCATCCAGTCGTCCAGGGCCTCACTCGTTGGCCAGCAATGATGGAAAAGAGGCAAGCAGTGCTCCCACAATTTCTTCTCTGTCAACCTGTCCTCCTGCAGTGTTCCTGAATGTATTTGGCCAGGACCAGGAGTTTTTAGAAATATTGCAAAGTCTGAAAAATACGTCTATTTATTTCAGGTACAAACACGAATGCGTGAGAAAGTGACTCAGTGATGGTTAACATAACAAATTATAAAATATATTAATCATAGGAAGTAACTTTAGAATAATTCCAGATATTCTGAAAAGCTGAGAATACTCAGGAATTAACGATCTGGAAAGGAAGGCCATGAAACTGATAAGGAACACAACGGCTGCATCAGTCTATGACCTATATTTCAAATGAAACAAAATAAAAGCAAGGTCAAATGTGGAAATTTGTAATCGGGAGAGGAGAGGTCATTGTGGAGAACAGGGAAATGGTCATGAAAAGAACCAGTTACTTTACATCTGTCTTCATGGAGGGAGATCCAGAAAATCCCCCAGTAATACCAAATGATCATATCGGACTTCTGCAGCTAAAGACATAGAGTCAATTCATGTCAGTAACAAGGTAGTACTTGAACATGGAGCTGGATTGAGCATTGCTAGGTCTGACGAAACAGATGTACTTCCCATCAAAATGTCAGAAATAAATCATCAATAGCCATGTTAATTGCACTGTCGATGACTTTGTTTTATTTTCCTGTACATTCAGCAGAGACCGGAAACTATTGTGGATAAACGCGATCCAAGCACTATTGATGAATGGAAGGGATCCAAACAGCTACAAAGAGAAACAGCCATAGCGTGAAGAACTGCAGACGAACAAACTTGACATCTATAGGGAAACTTATAGAATCTATTGCACAGGATGACACTTTTGATATCTGGCAATTAACAGCAACAATGGAAAGAATCAGTATACATTTCTGATAGAGAAATCATACTTGATAAACTTCAGAATTGGTTGAAGTTGTTTCTTACAGCTTAGATAAGGGGAAACAGTAGAGGTCATATTTACTGGATTTTCGGAAGGGTTTCTATAAGATCTCAGTGAGTTCGTAAATGCAATGAATGTGAAGGGAATTTGGAGGAATACATGTAAGTGGAAAGTCAAAGTTTGGTTCGCCTTCATTTAAGAGAGTCAGAACATTGATGTAAAGACATGTTGAAGCAGTTTCACAGCGTGTTGATGGGACAGTACCTGGAGTATTGTGCACAGTTTTGGTGACCGAATCTCAGAAAGAATATATTAAACACAGAGGATGTGCAATGGACATTCTCCAGACTAATCCCTCAGATGGTGAGATTGCCTGATGAGGAAACTCGGCCTGTGTTCGCTTGAGCTTCAAAGAATGAGAGGTGGGTCACAGTGAAATTGAGAAAATTAGAGAAAAAAATATGACAACTTGGAAATTAACAGAACACATCCCTCGCTGCCTAATCCACATTGAAAGCAAATAATGGCAGGATCTGGGACAGGCCAGTTAAGGCTGCAATAAGGAGGAAAGTCATCACTTGGAGGAGACTGACTAACACAGGGGCATGGAAACCTACTGGCAGGCAAGATTAGGGAGAATCTCCAGATATTCTCCAAGTGTGTCCAGAGGAACAGAATAACCAGGGAACAGGTAGGACTCATTAGTGACTTGCCAAGTTGTACCCAAATCAACTTTAGTGGTAGGAGACAGAGGGTAGTGGAAGAAGGCTGTTTGTGTGATTGGAGGCTCATGTCTAATGGTGTACCACAGGGATCAGTGCTGTGTCTCTTATTAATTCTGACTTGGAGGTGTTGGTGTTGGACTGGGGTGGACAAAGCTAAAAATTGCATAACACCAGGTTAGATTCCAAAAGGTTTACTCGGCGGCACTAGCTTTCGAGGCACTTCATCAAAGCGCACAACGACCTGGTGAAGAAGCAGCACTTCGAAAGCTCGTTATGGGAACCACATTACAGGAAAGATGTGATTGCACTGGAGGGGGTGCAGAGGAGATTCACCAGGATGTTCCCTGGGTTGGAGTATATCAGCTGTGGAGAGAGGCTGGATAAGCTTTGGTTGTTTACGTTACAGTAGAAAAGGCTGCGGGGTCCGTGCATCAGAAGGATAAGATTAGGAGGGACATGGACAGGGTGGATAGACAGCAGCTGTTCCTTTTAGTCAAATGGCACCACTTTTAAGGTGAAGGATTTAAGATTTAGTGAGGATTTGAGGACTGTTTTTCACCCAGAGTGTGTTGGGGTCCAGAATGGACTTCTTGAGATGGAAGTTGTCATGGTAACCTCAAAACCATTAGAAAACACATGGTAGTGCTTTTGAAATGTCAGAAAATTCACAGCTACGTTCTTGTGTCGGAAAGTGGGCCTAATGTAGACCGTGCTGTACTTCTGATGGAACAGAGACTGTGCTTCTGTTATTGTATGGATGAGGGAGGTCAGTCGTTGAATGGCTTAAGATAGGAATTGATGGGTTTCTGAAGATTATATATCAAAGTATAAAAGAGCGAACTTGTGATATCACCTAAAAATATGTCAATGGCAAAATTAAGAGAAAAAGTTTCAGCGTTCTTACAGTCTGATGCCAGATAATTGAGGACAGGGAAATAGCAGCACTATGGAATAAATACTTCAGTTATGCCTTCACAGAAGAAAAAAAACAAAGAAAACTTCCTAGAAATGCTAGAGAACTTTAGTCTGGTGAGAAAAAGGGAATAGCAACTAAATTAGCAACTAAACAGTTTTAGAGAAAACTATTGGACTGAAATTAATGGCCATAGACAAAGTCAACAGAGATTTATGAAATGGAAATTATATTTGTGAAAGTGGCTTTTAGCAAAATTATGGAGAAGATATCGATGCAATACGATTGGAATCTCAGCAAGATTTTTGAGACAGCCCCATGCCTTTTGTGCAAATTCGAATTCTGTGGGAATGGGGCTAATATATGGTCATTGTTTTAGAATGGGAGAGCTGGCAGAAAACAGTGAGTAAGAATAAAACCATGTTTTTTTGTTAATGGAAGGCTTAGAGAATATTACAAGAATCGAGATTTGACATCCAGATATTCTCAATACACATTATATCTTTGGTTGATGGGCTCAAATGCAATATTCCCAAGTCTCCTGACAGTACTAAACGATGTCAGCTTGCGAGTGGACGAGGAGGATGTAAAAAAGACTCCAAGGTGATTGAGACAAGAGGAGAGACTGGGCAAATACGTGGTAGATGGAGAGCAATGGGAGAGATGAGATGTTGTGCACTTTGATGGGAACAATAGCATGGAAGCCTATCATTTGAAAAGGGAGTGGTTGAAAAATGTTGATCTATAAAGGAACTTTAGCTGCATTTTTGTTTTATTTCTGTGCAGCCCTCCGAGTCCATGTAAGGCAGTGATTCTGAAGCTAGAAGTCAATACTGGGAATGGCATTGGCACGCTGACCAGAGTATATAGACCCTGCAAGTGGGGAGCTATAATATTGAAAACGATCTGTATCTCCCTGTACACCAGTCAGTGAAAGTAATATTGCAGGAGTAGAAAGCAGGTAGGCCGATAAATTAGATTAGATTACTTACAGTGTGGAAACAGCTCCTTGGGCCCAACAAGTCCACACCGACCCACAATCCACATTTGCACCTTACGTAACACTACGGGCAATTTAGCATAGCCAATTCACCTGACCTGCACATATTTGGACTGTGGGTGGAAAGCGGGGCACCCGGAGGAAACCCACACATACACGGGGAGAATGTGCAAACTCCACACAGACAGTCACCCGAGCCGGGAATGGAACCCGCGTCTCTGGTGCTGTGAGGCAGCAGTGCTAACCACTGTGCCACCCTATAAATGGTGTATTCACCTTCATTTCAGGGGGATTTGAATGCGGGAGTAAGGGTCATGCATTATTGTTCAGTCCCAGTGTATGGCACGCCATGTTGGACAGGATGTTTGAGCATCATTGACCTCTTTCGAAATTTTCCAAAAATAGAAATTGCTGAAGAAACTACTGAAAATGTTGCAGCATCTTCTGGAGTGAATGCAGAGTTAAACTTTCAGGTCCAGTGACCCTTTACAAAGCTCCCAGTTTCTCCAGCAATTTTTGTATTTTTATTTACAGTATCCATAATTATTTGTTTAGTTGAAATTTTGTTCTTTGTCTATTCATTCTGGAGAAACTCAGCAGGTCTGTCAGCATCTGCAGAGACAGAGAAAAAGCGTTAGCGTTTTAAGCCAAATGTGACACTTCTTCACTACTGAAAAGAATTGGAAAATGGGATTCTTAATCCCTTGTCAGATGTGGAGGATGGGTGACAGGGAAAAGAGGGTGTGGCAAAGATAAACGGGCTTTTAGCGCGGGTGAACGAGTGGATGACGTAAAACGTGTTTAAATGAAGGTGTGAATGGGGGAAAGGGGTTCTCTCTATTGAGTGCAAGATAAAGAAGACACAACTAGACAATGTCATAGAAAGGCCAGGAGGGAGAATGTTGACTATGTCGCATTATATAGATCTGGCCATAGATACGTTTTCACTGTCGAGATCATCGCCCCCGTTAGACAAAGGAATCAAGGTGCTTGACGTCTTATTGGCACTAGTAAGCATTTCATGCTGCCTTAGTGTTGTAATATGGAGAAAAAACAAATCGCCATACGAAGCTTGGGCTGAGTATTGTTTACCTGTCATGTTTAATATTGTTTCAAATTTGCAGTGCTTATCTTTAAATGCTTGATCTTGAAGTTAGTATCAGATGGAGTGTGGGAGGTTGGGTGGTAAAATCATGAGATACATGGATAGCCAAGATCTTTCCAACGGCATGGGTGAGTACAGCCATAGAAGGCATAGGTTAAAGGTGAAAGAGGAAAGATTTAAAAGGAACGCAGGGGCAACTTTTTTTACACAGAGGTTGGTTGGGTATGGAATGAGCTGTCAGAGGAAGAGTGGTAGATGCCAGTACAGCTACAACATTTAAAACTCATTTGGACAAACATATGAATGGGAAAGAGTTAGACGCATAAAAGCCAAATGGAAGCAGGTGGGACGAGCTTTATTTGGAAAACTCGGCCAGCATCTACATTTAGAAAAGCTTCATGCAGGGTCCGAGTGGTTTTATGAAAGGTAAATTACACTTTGACTATGCAACGTATTTCTGGAGGGGCCTGGGAATGTAACAAGCGGACTTGATAAAGGGGATCTGGTAGACACCAGGCTTTCCAGAGTTTTTCCACAAGGTGTTACAAAATAAAAGTTCTTACACAAGACAGAAGCTCGTAGGATGATGGATAATGTATTAATATGGGATGATGATTGGTTAGCAAATAGAAATCGGAGAGTCAGGATTAATGAATCTTCATGATATAGTTGTATCTGCCGGAGTACCACAGCTATCAGTCCGATGGCATCAGTTCTGTACAATCTATACTGATAGACAGAAGGAGGGAGTTGAGTGCAACATACATCCGAGTTTGTGGATGACACTGAGAATCAAAAAACAGGCTGTTATTTAATGGAAAGGACTTTCAGAAAAGGAGCAGTACAAAGGGATTGGAGTCTTCCTGTGTATGAAACATAAAGTCAGCATGCTGTTGCAGCAAGTAACTGGGTTGGTTCAAAAGACGGGTTCCTGGTATGAAAGGTTTGTGTTATTGAGAATCTCTAAAATGGTGAGGCGATTCTTCATTGGGGTTTAAATGAATGAGGAGTGGTTCTGCTGAGAAATACAAGACACAGAGAGGGGTTGACGTGGCAGATGTTGAGAAGTTTTTACCATTCCTGGGTGGAATCTCGAACTCGAGGACATAGATAACGAATATGGAGCATCGATTTCAGTCTGAGTTGCAAAGTGATGCCTTCTCTCAGAAGGTAGTGAATGTCGGGAATTCCCTAACCCAGAGAGGTATGGTGGGATACAAGGAGTCGGCAAGAAAGTGGAGTCGAGCACTGGAGTAGATCAACCATGTTCTTATTAAATGACAAGGCAAACTTGAGGGGCCGAATAGCCTACTCTTGTTCCTACTTTTTAATTTCACATGTTATGCTTTTGCAAAGTAACTGGTTATTATCCTGGAAGTTGTGTTGTGTAATGCTACATTCGGGTGAGCAGAGGATTTGTTTGAATTAACCCTGAGTGAAGTATGGGGGCTGTATTCACAGTAAATCTGGGTCTGTAATACGACCCACATCTGGCGCAGATGTTGTGGCGAGGGGAAGCCTGGAAACAGGGATCGGGGGTCAGTGTCACTTCCTGACCCAGCCTCGGTTTTCCAAGTCCATTTCCAAAACTGCACCTAACCATCGGAGTGGCCTCGATCTGCCGCTGCATAGCAGATCCGAAGGACCGAATGGAACATGAGAAAATAAGACTGAGGGACACGAGGGGGCCATTCGGCCCTTTGACACTACTCCACCAGTAAAGTATGCCATGACTCATCTCATTGTGGTCCCAGCTGCACTTTTCTCTCCATGCACCATTATCCCTGATTCACCTGTCTGCAGACAATCAGGTAAAGCCAGCCTCGATATAATACTAAGATTCAGCCATCCCAAACCTCTGGGAAAGAGGATTCCCACGTGAATGAATTCCCACTTTGTGATTTTTTTCTCACTCCAATTGTGACTGAGGATGGAGAGTGTCACTCTTTCCTTTTCTAGTCCCACTCCTCACTGCTCACAACAAATGTTAAATGTAACCAGGTTGGTGATATGGCCGATGATAATGATCTCAGACTGGGTTAGGTTCAGTAACAAGAACAAGTCAGGCAGATTTCTTTAGTCAGTCACAAGTTACTAACCGAACTAACGGAGGAATATGGTGGACCTGTGGGTAGCACTGCTGCCTCACATCACCAAGGAGCTGGGTTCAATTCCAACCTCGGGCGACCCTCTATGTGGAGGTGGAACATTCTCCCCATGCCTGTGTGGGTTTCCTCCCAGTGCTCCAGTTTCCTGCCACAGTCCAAAGTTGTGCAGTTTAAAGTGGATTGCCCATAGTGCCCAGGGATGCGGAGGTTAGGTGGGTTAGTTATGGGAAATGCAGGGTTCCATCGATAAGATTGGGGGGCACGTCCAGGTGGGATGCTGTTTGCTGTTTGGTCAGTGTGGATTTAATGGACGAACTGTCCTGCCTTCACACTGTAGAGGTTCGATGACAATGACAACAAATTTGGACGATACAAACACCCAGTGGGTATATACCTGATCCACTCTCCTCAAGGTCTCTTATGATTTTTTTCTCTCAGTCCAAGAGTAACCTTTTAAAGCCTTTATAATATCAGCCGTTCACCCCAGGAATACGTGAAATGAAATATCTCTGAATTGCTTCCAATGTAATCATACCTTTTCTCAAATAAAGAGACACAAAAAACTAATCTCACACTCAGATCATAATGTTTATAATTGTTTTCTCAAAGTGCTGTGCGTCTTTGGAACACTCTTCCCCACGGAGCAATGGAGGCAGAGATATTGAATTTTTCTTTTGAGGCACAGACGGAAGGTTCATAAATAACAACAGAGTCAAGGATTATCGAGGAATGTGCATCAATGTGCAGGGTGGGGGGAAATGTAGACAGTGGTATCAAATAACACGGCTTCAGAACCTGCAGGAATATAATGCAAAATGAAATGATAATATCGATAAAATGTTAAGGGGGAATACAAAATGGCGGGGATCCAGAAGGTCTGCATTGCTGGGCTCTGCATCAACACACGGGCAAAGTGGTTCTCTAACCCACCCCATCCAAGCCGTTTACTTAAACTTCAACACTAAAAGAGCGATAGAATCTTTACTAATCCCGTTTTGTCAAATGGAAATGACAAAACACGGGAAAGAATCGAGTAAGTCCCAACAAGTAGTGCACCCGTCAGAAGCATAGAGCATACCTGAGGCTGTAGCTGCAACCCATTCTGCTCGTTCCATGGACCCAGTTACTCACCAGGCCTTGGTCACTAAGTTGACCAAGTTATGTGAAATGATTGAAGCCATGATTGATGAACAGTTCAGCCGTGGCTAGAGCCGCTCTCAGCCGTGCTCCAGAAACATGAGCAGCAACTTGACAGCCTTGGAAACAGAACAGACGATGCCAAGGTCCGAACTGCAACGACAGAGACCGTAATCGATTCCTCTCGGGCGAGGATCCTCGCCCTTGAAAAACAGGTCTGCACCTTAACTGAACAAGATGACGACCTCTAGAACAGGAGTAGGATGAAGAATATTCACATTGTTGGTTTGCTGGAGCGGACAGAAGGTGGTCAGCCGGTGAGTTTTTTGAAGAACTGTCTGCAGCGATTCCTTCACTTTGAAACTGAGGAGGGACGGGTGAAGAGTGAGACAGTTCATCAGATTACGGCGCTTTCATCCTGTCCTTGTTCGATTACATAGTTATGGGGACAAACAAAGACAGATGGAAGCTTTCGTAACCCGGGGAAAGATCCGATGGGTTTAATTCACGAGAGCTCCAGGTTTACGTTTTTTCAGGACATTTTAGGGGCAGTGATTCAGGAAAGAAAATATTTTGATGAGATCAAGAGAAGAGTAAGGGAACTCGGGATTCAGTATTTCTTACGGTATCCAGCGGTGCTCTGTATTGATTTCAATGTATCCACGAACTCGTGTGAGTCTCCAGAGAAAGCGAAAACTTCATGGACATTTTAAAGTAAGCTGGATATTTAGATAATCATGTTTCTCCTAAAGAAATTTTGTTGGATTTTTCTGGTATTAACCAGTATTAATTTATAGCCGCGACTAGGTTGAGTACTCATTTTTAACTGCTTCATTAATATTACTACTCTTTTTCTCTTTCTTTGCTTGTGCTTGAGGTGCAGCTCAAGCTGGATGGTGTTACAAAGGTAGTTGTGATGTCTAAGTGCCAACCGAAGGGCAGTTCAAGCCCGATTTTTGTTGTTAATTACCCAGGATTCCATATTGGCAGCGGGGACAAGACAAAGTTTTGAGATATGTAAGCGTCCCCAGTAGGCGGTAAATTGCCCAATCGAGTGTGATTGGCATTTTGAATTTTATTTCATTTTTTTATGTGTTTAGCTTTGGAAAGTTTTGAGAGCTTTTTAGTTGTAGTAGTTTTAAGTTGTACAGTTTTTACGCTCAATGAGTCTTTTTTTCATTAATCATCAGTGATGTGTAATTCGATGTGAAACTCGAGAGTTGAAATGTTGCTACAATGAGTTATGGATAATTATGTGCTTAAATGTTGTACCTGGAACATTAAGGGGAGCCATCTGCCAGTCAAGAGGAAAAATGTACTTTCTAGTCTTCAAAAAGGGAGGGTGAATGTTGTCCAATTGCAGTAGATGCACCTAAATGACAAGGAACATTTGACGTTAAAGCAGGGTGGTTTGATCGCGTTTTTTTTCTCGTCTTTTAATACAAGGAGTAGGGGACAAGCCATCCTAGTGAAGTAGAATCTTCCATTTAAATTACTAGATTGCATTAGACACTCACGGGAGGATCATCATCCCCAAAGTCTTGAACCATGGGATGTAATACAGTATTTTGAATGTTTATTTCCCCCCCCCGCCGTGCACAATCTTAAAATCCTGGTGGATGCGTTTTCCAAATTAAGTTATCTTGTATCGTGGCACATAATTGTCGAAGGAGATTTCAACTGTCTTATGGACCCACGGTGGACAGAGTGTCCAAATGTCCCCCGATACCCTCGTTATGATGTAAGCAATTAGTGGATTTGTGTGCAGAAGTAGAGCTGGTAGATGTCTGGAGGCAGATATACCTCACAAGTAGGGATTTTATTTTCTCCTTTAACCGCAGAAATGGCACACGAGGGTTGATCTCGTCCCCATCCCTGCAACAATCTTAGATTCGGTGGCATCCTACACAATTGGGAATATTATCCCAACATTCCTGCCCCAGAAGTAAGATAGAAATAACATAAGATTACGTTGTATGCAGATGTATGTTTTTGTCAAATCCCACAGTTTCGGCAGCTCACGTGATGCAATACATTAATTCGTTTATCACCTTTTCGGGCTATAAGATTAATTTTACAAAGTTTGTGGCCATCCCTATGGGAGGTCTCAGGAAAATACCTGATGTTGAAGGCAAACCCTGGTTTCCTTTTAAATGGTCACGACGGTGGTTTCCCTATTTCAGTATATTCATTACATCCATCTTTGATCATTTATTTAATGTGACTTATGTCCATTTGTTTGACAAAATTAAACAAGACCTTCAAAGATGGGATGCACTTCCAACATCCTGGCTAGGTCGGATAGCTGTTCTTCAAATGAATGTCCTTCCTTATTTGCTGTACCCCGTGTGAATGTTTCCTTTGATCTTTCCCAGACAGATATTTAGGAGATTTAATGGCTGGTTTAGCTTTTTTATTTGGCATCATAAGTGACTCTTTATCAAGCTAACCAAACTGCAATAACTCCACAGAGTGTGAGGAGTAGATTCCCAGATTAAAATCTATCAATTAAGCTCTTTATTATCCTATGATAGTGTCTGAGCCACTGAGGACTCAGCATCACTATGGTTAGATATTGAATCCTCTCAGAGAAAGTAAACCCTTATTAGTTTGTTTTTCTTAGAAAAAATGACATTGTGGAGTATTCTCATAACCCAATAATTATCAATCCTGTTACAACATGAACGACAATGCATCAGATCGAGGGCAATACAGCCAAAACCATGTTTCTTAGCCCTACAATTGGTATAACGAGTTGTCAACCGGGGATAATGGATTCCATGTTTAAACTGTGGGAAGCTGGGGGGGTAACTTGCTTGAGTGATTTAGAATTAATAGAATCCCTACAGTGTGGAAAGAAACCCTTGGCTCAACAAGACGACTTCGCCCCACCCAGACCTATTCCCCTACCATCCTATATTTACCCTTACTAATGCTCCAACCTACATATCCCTGAACACTATGGGTGATTTATCAATAGCCAATTCATCTAACCTGCATATCTTTGGATCCTGGTGCTGTGAGGCCGCAGTGCTAAATACTGAGCCACCACGTGTTATTTGAGGGAGAAAGAATGACATCATTTGATCAAATAACTCGTAAGTATGGACAACCTACTGAAGACATCTTCTGTTTTTTTCCAGTTCAGAGATTTGATTTTTAAAAAATACAGCTTTAACAGACTCTTAAAGATGCAATAGAGAGAAGTGGGTGCTTATTGCTTAGAATACACTCTCTGTCAGTACCCTTTATCACTAGTTGGAGTGTGTCCCCTCAGACGAGACTGTACAGCTTTGTGATGCATGCGAGAGAGAGAGTTGGGGGTTCAGAATACCTCGTAGAGATGGGAAGATATTTGTGAAAATGCTAAAAGGATTTTGATCTGTAATAGGACCCATTCCATGCAGTTGAAAATTCTTCAAATCTGACCACAGATTGACTCTCAAAATGCAAAATGGGATTATCTTCAGCATATCGTAAATGCAGAATGACTACAGGTACTCTTACTATTGTTTGTTGTCCTGCTGCAGGCTTCATATATATTGGAGCACTGTGGCAGCTCTGATAGAGTAGGTATTGGGGACTGAATTGGAGATGGATCCGGTTTTTCTTTTCCTGGGCCTGCTCAGGGTTCCTTACGCAGATGCACATAAGGAAATATATATATATATATATATATGTCGTTACTTTCTGTGCTAGGAAACATGGTCTGTTGTGTTGGATGTCTGAAAACCCCGGGACTGTTGGGTCGTCGTAAGTTCTTCATGGAGAATATCCCTTTGGACTTTCTCACTAGTATGGTGCATCAAAAAAAACAGAGATTTATATAAGACATGGCAGCATTTTTTGGATTACCACGATACAGATTTATCTGTCACATTAAGAAGGGCTTTTATATAGCCATGACGATATTGTCTAATGGATCTAATATCAAGCGAGGAACAATTATGAACATAAAAATTCGTATCAGTTAATTCTCTTGAAGAACGAGAGCTACCTTTTTGTTATGCTGAGCTGTACTATTTATTCATTATTTAGAATTAATAGAATCCTTACAGTGTGAAAATAAGCCCTTGGGCCCAACAAGTCGACTTCGACCCACCCATACCCATTCCCCTACCATCCTATATTTACCCTGACTATTGTTTATTTTTGTTTTTCTTCTGTCCATTGAGTGTTTTTACTTGTTTTGTATGTACATGTACATGCATGTAATTTTGTTCAGTTATTTGAGTTGTGTTGTTAATGGGTTATTATAATATTAAAAATCTCTTTTCAATAAAATTACTTTTTAAAAAAAATAATAAAATGGTAACATTGATAGAATAGACTCCCAAAGAACTCTCATTAGAGAGGCCATGTCTAGGTGACATCCTCAGGGCTTGGGAGCCTCCTGTGAAGCACTTCTGTGATGTTTCCTCCGGCATTTACAGTAGTTTGTATCTGCCACTCCTGGTTGTCAGTTCCAGCTGTCCGCTGAAATGTCTGCAACACAAATTCTCAGCTCGGTGAACAGAACCACAACAATGAACACCCGAGCTACAAAACTTCTCGCAAACTATATACACTTCGATAAGAAGCCCTTCAGTTTCCTAGGCTGGAAAGAAATAAGTTCTAACCTGTCCAATTTCTCTCCATAACTTAAACTCTTTAGCCCAGGAAACATCTCTGAAATTTCATCTATACTCTTCCTTGTTCAATAATATCCTTTCTCGAGCAAGGTGAACAAAACTGAACACCATACTCCAATTGCAGCCTTACCAATATCCTGTATAATTGCAACATAACGTCCCAACTTCTATACTCAATGCCCTGATGTAGGCCAGTGTGCCAACAGCCTTCTTCACTGACCTGTGTATCTGTGACTCAAATTTCAGATAACCGTGCACCTGATCTCTAATGTCCTTTATTCCACTACACTCCTTAAGGCCCTCTCATTCATCCTTCAACTCCTACCTGGATCTGACTTTCCAAAATGCATGACGTCACCCTTATCTATGTTACACTCCATATGCTATTTCTCAGCCCACTCCTGCTGCTGATCAAGGTATTGCTGCAATTTCTGGTAATGTTCCTCATTGGATCCCTCCTATTTTAGTGTCATCTGCAAACTTACTAACCTTACGTTGTGCACCATCGTCCAGATCATTGATATAGATAACAAATAGCAATGGGCCCAGCACCGACCCCTGAGGCACTCCAATTGTCACAGGACTCTAGTCCGACAAGCATACCTCCACCATAGCCATTTGCTTCCTAACGCCAAGCCAACTGTGTCGCCAATTTGCCAGTTCACCTTGGAGTTCATGCAATCTAACCTTCTCGAGTGGCCTACCATGTGGAACCTTATCAAAGGCCTTACTGAAATCCATAGAGACTATGGTTACCGCTCGGCCCTCATCAACCTTCTTGGTCACTTCCTCAAAAATCTCAAACAAAATTTGTACGGCATGATCCGCCACCCACAAAGCCATGCTGACTGTTCCAAGTCAAACTCTGCCTTTCCAAATGCATGCACATCTTATCACTCAGAACCTTCTCAAGTGGTTGACTGAAAACAGATGTGAAGCTTACTGGTGCATACTTCCCATGTTTTTCTTTGTAGCTCTTCTTGAATAAGGGCACAACATTTGCTCCTGCCAAATCTTCCGGGACCCTAGCCCCAGACCTGTCTTCTCTCGCCTCTTGCAGTGTTCTTGGATATATCTGGTCAGGACCAAGAGATTTATCTGACTTTATGCATTCTAATATTTCCAACAGCATCTCTACTGTGATATTAACGGTACCAAGATATGACAACTAACCCCCCACCCCCACCCCAAAGGTCAAAGATCTTCATGTCTTTCTTTGTGGTAAATACAGAGGGGAAATTGAAGACTTCGCCCAACTGCTGTGGTTTTACACATGAATGCCCACTTTGGATTTTAAGACGTCGTATTTTCTCTCTAGTCGTTCTTTTTCTTGACTATACTGAAAGCACATCTTTTGATTCACCCTAATTTTCTCAGCCAAGGCTATGTGTTCACCCTTTTCGCCCTCCTGATTTCCTTCTTCAGTAAACTCCTGTTTCCCTTGTGTCTCTCCAGAGATTCCACTGATTCCAGCTACCTGAAACTGAGCCCTCCTTTTTGCTGGCCAGAGCCTGATTATTCCTTGTTATCCAGGGTTCTCTCTTCCTGCCTCACTTTCCCTTCATACTCAGGAATATATAGACCTTGAACTCAAGCTATCTCACTTTTAAAGGCTTCCCGCTTACCAGAGATCCTTTTGCCTGGAAACAAGCTTCGCCAATCAACGTTTGCAAGTCCCTGTCTACTTTCAGCAAAATTCACCTCGCCCCAATTTAAAACTTAGCCCTCCCATAACTATTTTAAGTGGTAAATGCTCCACACTTTACCGCCGTCACCTATCCTGCCCTATGTGCCAACCGTAGGTCGAGTTTGTCCCCTCCCCAGTAGGACCCTCTATATGCTGCTTGTGGAAACTTTCCTGAACACACTTAACTAATTTCTTTCCATCTTAGTCCTTAAACCCTCTGGAAGTCCCAGTCTATGTTAGTATAATTAAAACACCTATTATGACAAACCTATTGTTCCTGCAAGTCTCCTCAGTCTCCCTGCAAATTTGTTTCTCTAATTCCCATTGATTATTTGGAGGCTTATAGTGCAACCACTATAACATCACCATCCCCCTCTTACTTCTTTGCACCATCCACAAAACCTCACTGGACATTATCTCAGTTATTTCATCATTAAATACTGGGGTAGTATGTGCCTGAATTGGAACTATTGGTATTGAAACTGTTTCAATTTAAATCTCTCCCTCCCAGTGATTTTCACACCCACAACACCCCTTGTCAAGATGCAATGGAGATATAAAGCTGTAAATGGGTGGAGCTGCACTTCCTGTCACTGCCAGCATTGGCTGCAAGTTTCCCCACACTGGGCAGTGATCTAACACAGTGTTACCGAACAATGCAAAAGCCTGGGGTTATATATGAATGAACCAGCGCTGTCAGCACAGCTCCTGTGACTGCCTCCTGTTCCTGTGTCCCAGTCTCGAGAAGTTGAGTGACTCCCTCCTGTTCCTGTGTCCCAGTCTCGAGAAGTTGAGTGACTCCCTCCTGTTCCTGTGTCCCAGTCTCGAGCAGTTGAGTGACTGCCTCCTGTTCCTGTGTGCCAGTCTCGAGAAGTTGAGTGACTCCCTCCTGTTCCTGTGTCCCAGTCTCGAGAAGTTGAGTGACTCCCTCCTGTTCCTGTGTCCCAGTCTCGAGCAGTTGAGTGACTGCCTTCTGTTCCTGTGTCCCAGTCTCGAACAGTTGAATGACTGCCTCCTGTTCCTGTGTCCCAATCTCGAGCTGTTGAGTGACTCCCTCCTGTCCCTGTGTCCCAATCTTGAGCTGTTGAGTGACTGACTCCTGTGTCCCAGTCTTGAGCAACTGAGTGATGCCTCCTAATCCCAAGTTTGTGAAAGTAGATGTCCTCCTCTTGCTACTGACTAACAAGCTCCAATAGCTCTGTGCTCACCTGCTGCTCCTGTGGAATGGAGTTGATGGCCTGAATGGCCACTTCTCATTCCTAACAGCTTCTCTTGACTAAAAGCGTTTCTCCTGTTTCTGTAAAACACCATCAAAATCTGAATGATGTATTTTTGTCAGTAATTGAGCAAACAAGCTGACTGACAGAATTCAGAAACTGAATAGCCTCTTCCTGTTCCTGTGTGAGACACTCAAGAGGCAAAGGAGTCTCAGTGATGTACAGGACGGAAAAATACCCTTCGGTCCATTCGTCCATTCTGACCAAATATCCTAAATTAATCTCGTTCCTCTTGCCAGCACTTGGCCCATATCCCTCTAAACCCTTCCCATACACGGACCCATTCAAATGCCTTTTAAATGGTGTAACTGTGCTTGCCTGCACCCACCTCCTTTGGGTGCTCAGTCCATAAACACAGCAGTCTCTCTTTGAAAGTGTTGTACCTCATTTCCCTTTATAAATCTTTCCCCTCTCACCTTAAACCTTTGTCTTGTAATTTTTGACTCGCCTATCCTGGGATAAAGACGTTGACTGTTTACCTTATCTGTGCCCCTCATGATTTTACATACTTCTTTAAGGTCACCCCTCAGCCTCAACACTTGAAAATAGCCCCAGCGTATTCAAACTTTCCCTGTAACTCTAACCCTCCAACACCTGCAACATTCTTTTAAATCTCTTCTGCACCCCTTTGCAACATCTTTCCGACAGCAGGGAGATCAGAATTAAAGGCAATATTACAAAAGTGGCCAAACCCATGTCCTGGACAGATGCAACATGTCTTGCAAACGCATAGAATCAAAACACGCACCAATAAAGGGAAGATCACCAAGTGCCTTCTTCACTGCGCTATCTCCCTGTGACAGCACTTTCAACGAACTGAGACCCTGCACCACCAGGTGACACAGTAGCTCAGTGGCTAGCATTGCTCCCTCAGAGCGCAGCGATCTGGGTTTAATTCCATCCTTGAATGACTGCCTGTGTGGAGTTTGCACATTCTCCCCGTGTCTGTGTGCGTTTCTTCCCGGTGCTATGTTTTCCTGCCACCGTACAAAGATATACAGGCAAGTGTAGATTAGCCATGCTAAATTGCCACAAGTACCCAGGGATGTGTAGGCGAGGTGGATTAGCCATGGGAAATGCAGGCTCAGAGGGACAGGGTAGAGGTTTCTCCAGTAGGATACTGTTTAGAGGGTCGGTGTGGCCTCGATGGGCCGAATAGCCTGTTTCCTCACCGTAGGGATTCGATAATTTCAATTGAGTTCTCTTTGAGTGGCAACTTTCGACAGAACCCTACCTACATATCTTGCCCTGATTTGTCTTGCCAAAGTTCAACACCTCATATTTATCTAACTTTAACTCCATCCGCCACCCCTCGGCTCACCTAATCAAATTTCCCTTTGTTCGGAGATATCATTTTTCACTGTCGATTACACCACCAAATTTGGAGTTATCTACAAGCTTACTGACCATACTTCATATTCTCAAATGCAAATGATTTGCATAAGTGACAAAAGGCAGTGAACTCACTATTGACCTATGTGGCACACCACTGGTCACAGATCTCCATGTTCATTGAACAAATATCCAGTGTCAGGCCCTGTCTCCAATATTTTAGAAAATGTTGGATCTAAATATTGAACTCTCCCTGGATCCCAGGCAGTCTGACCTTGCTAACCAGTCTACCGTGTAGAACATTTTGGTTTTCTTACTGAGTTCCATATAGACAACATCCACTGTCCTGCCTTCATCAATCATCTTCATCACTTCCTCAAAAACTTCCACCGAGTCAGTGAGACGTGATCTCCAATGTACAAAGCCCTCTTCAGTCCTTGTCTGTCCAAATGCGGAAACATCCTTTCTCTCCAAATCTCCTCCAACAATTTAGTCACCATTGACGTCAGGCTCACTGATCTATATTTAAATGGTTTTTCCTTCCTTTCTTAAATGATGACACTATGTTAGCAACCCTCCAGGATTTTGGCACCTCCCCTGTGGAAATCAATGGTACAAATATATCAGCAAAATGCAGAGAAATCTCTTTCCTAGCTTCCCACAAATGTCTGAGATACAACTGATCAGGTCCCAGGGATTTGTTCACCTTTATGTGTTTTAAAATGTCCAACACGTCCTTGTAATATAGACAAGATATCACTATATATTTCCTCATTCTCTCGCTCTTGTAACTCCCTCCACATTAAATACTGAGGAGAAAAACTTGTTTCATATCCCTCCCATCTCTTGTGGTTCCACACATAGGTAGCCTTACTGATCTTTAAGGTGCCCTATTCTCTCCCTAGTTAATCTTTTGCCATGAAAAGATTTGTAGAATTTCTTCGATACCTCGTTAACCTTATTTCTAAAGCCACCTCGTTTTCACATTTTTCTAGCCCGATTTGCCAATTGACTATATACTTACTGCCCTTATCCTCTGGGGATCCACTTGATTTCAGTTCTATTTACCTGACATCTGCCTCCTTTCTTACCTTGATCAGAGCGTCAATATATCTAGCCACCCTGCACTCCCTGCACTCACCAGCCTTGTCCCTCTCACTAATGGGAACACGTTGGCTCTGGACTCTCTGAAACCAAGTTCTGATTGCCTTGCATTTACCAACCATCACTTTCCCTGCAAATCGAGTATTCCTATTAGCCTTTCACAGGGCTCGACTAACACTTTCAAAATTAGCCTTGTTCAAAGTTAGAACGTTATTGTTTACATCAGGTGTTTCCTATTCCATAACTACTTTAAACGTAATATTTATCCGTAACAGTCTTGAAATGTTAAACAAACACTTCCTGCCCCTCTGTAACAGGATCGAGAGACTGCATGGGACTCTCCTGTCCCTGTATAACAGCCACGAGACATTAAATGACACATCAACCCCTGGAATACGAGAAGCCACTAAACTGTACCTGATGGAGGTCCATCCCTTCTCAGTTACAGAAACAATGAACTCCAGGTGCCCTCTCAGTGACACCTTATACAGTTGCAGCGACAAATCCTTTTATTTTGAATGATTTTGTTGGCAAAATGTGCTAATATTCCAGAGTGCCACTTTTTCAAGTAGCAACAGGCTAATATTGGCTGAATGGCCTTCTCTTATCCCTCTATAAGAGGCCCGTAGGGACAGAATTGCTTTGGCCTGTTCCTAAGCAGCAGTCTCAATGTTCTGTATCGAGGTCATGAAAGGATTTGATAACAGGGCATTAAAACCAGGAATAGCCTCACACTGGTTAGTAAGTACCGTACTTTGGGTTAAGGTATCAAAAACTTGCCCACCCGACTTTTTTTTTATGTAGCCGATCTGTTATATATAACTGCTTTCTTTCATAAACAGAGTGGAACACATATAGACCCATGCAGTGTTCTGTTAATAATCTCGTATGCAAGGAAAAAGAAATAAACATTGAAAGATTTATGGTCCATCTCTCAGCACCCTCATCCATTCCATCCAAAACCAGTAAATGTTCCCCTTTATAGTGATATGAAAAGTGATGTATGGAACTGGTTAACTGATCCTATTTGTTCAGTGACTGTGATTAATGCCAGTCTCGATGGATACTAATTATCCCAATGGAGGGTTTCCATCTTTTAATGATAATTGGGCGCCGTTCAATGTGTTATTCCATGAATTGAGCGAGACCATCAACGACAGTACTGACAGGGATCAGCAGATCCAGAGAGAGGGGGAGGAGAGATCAGAATCTGAGAACATTTGACTGGAATGTTCCAACAATGGATCAGAATCTGAGAACATTAGACTGGAATATTCCAACAATAGACAGGAGTTTATCCGATTATGTTTGGCGTCTTTCTGCATATTATTGGTTGTTATTATCGTCGAAGATCTATTACGCTCTTCGCATTATTCAATATTTTTATTATCCCTTCCTGGCTATCATTGGTGTTCCTGGTAAGTGTCACTGTCCATTTTTTTCTATAAACTAGTTATGACTGTATTACTGTTCTTTCACATAGTCTACACTTCTTGTCACTATTATTGTTCCTGTTGAAACTCTGAATCCAGATATTTACTCTACAGACAACTACTAACTACATCAATGAAGGTGTTCAATTACTGCCTCCCTCTGCTCTGGCAATGTTACTCATGGGTCTGTGTGTTGACCTACTCAGTTTCAGCGGATAACCGCAATATACTGTATCTTTGCCTTTGTTATTTAAGTATTAAGAGCGTGGAGGTCACTGCCTACTGTTTTGGTTACAAACTCCACTTCCTTCCAGTGTTTCCATCCCATGCCTGGCCAATGTCTGCAGCTGAAGCAGACGAGTCATAACAGTGGGAGATCACTTTGAACATGAGCTGATTCCTGACACCATGTCCTGACCACTTCTACTTTGAAATACTCACCACTCCACAATGTATCTCACTGACTTATTCCATCTCCTGTTAGAACTTTGAGTTATAAAATACAGTCTTAATGAAGTTAATAATCTGCTGCTGACGCCCCGGCTTCAACCCTGTTGAAGCAAATCTGATTCGAACACACACCAACCTCCCATCCATCTGTCATTCATGTTCACACAGATATATATTGCTATTTTTATGGCAATGCCTTTATTTTAACATTTTCAAACACTTTACCTCATCTGTCCATGAAAATTCTCTCGTTTTCTCTCTCTCTCAATTAAATAAAAGCCTGCCAGTTGTTCGCATTTAAAATAGTTTCCTGCATGTGCGTTCCTTCTCAATCATTGAGTTTCGCATTCAACCACGCCAATCGCGAACGCGCACACACTCTCCCTCATTCTCTGATGAACACACACATACACGCAGATAGAGCAAACCTTCCCATTGTAGGCAGTCATGTGATGCAAGTATAGTTAGCATATGATCGTAAAGTTTGCAATGCTTTCCATACTGGGCAGATACTGCAGTTTACTGAGGAACACACTAGCATGGTCTGCACAGCCCTCCATGCTGGGCTGTCATCTTGTCCCAGTTTATGTTGTTGGTGGTGTTCTGTCCAGCAGATTCAGAATTTGATGTAACAAACCATTTCAGCTGATCTGAAATGCCTCTATTCAATGTTCTCATTCTTGTAATTTTACTCTCGAAAATCTCACTTCTCCAGTCAGTCCCGCTGCTCTGTCTTTTTTCCCCATATTTCCACACCATCTTTTCAGTTAATTAACTGTCTGTTTCTGTCTTTAATGTGAATCTCTGTCCCTCTGTATCTGTCCCTGGCCTTGGGTTTTGGCTATGCTTTGTATCGAGTGCTTGCATTGTGAAGCTCAGAAACAATGAAATGGTGTGTGTCAGGCTGTTTTTCACTTCCCGGTATGTCCCACGTGATGGCCCATGGACAGGCGTGTTTCAGAAGTTATGCGACACATCCTTGTAACTTGGAGGGTACCTGTGTTTGCCAACTCAGGTGACCCTGCGCTCAGTAACACGGGGAAGCTCATTGAGTAAAGGACCAGGCATCTAAATTGTGTGACAATGCAGTCACATTTCATTTTTAAAAAAGTTATTTTCTCTTTTTTTAACAAGAGATCTTAATCCAAACTGCCTACTGTAAACGGCTCAAGTAAATAACTTTCAGGGTTTTTGGGTTTTAAATAAATAGTAGTAACAATGGTCAGCTCGCACAGACCAGGCTTTCTAGTTTTTTCCTTATAGCTGTAAGTCATTAGGTGCTTGTGTCCCAGAAGGGTTGGAAATTTTAGTAAATTATCCCTAACTGCTATTCTCTCTGAAGCTTCAATTGATGCTGTTTCCTCCTGGATTGGAGAACTGTCTGCCTGAATGCTCCTTTTTATCATGGGGTGTGTTTAGGTGATGTTAGTATAGTGGAATAGTTCATTTGTAGAAGGTTTTGTATCCTTGTTCTGTTAAGGTTTCCAATAGTGAAGTTATTCTAAAATCCTCTTTATTTTGTATGGATTTTCATTAGAGTGTTTAAATATATTGTGTTTTAATTAATAGTGAGAGGTTTGGCGAGTAGCATCACATCTGGAAATTCTACTTCGCATCTGCCTTTAAAATAAGAAAATGTTGGCATCCAAGCTAATTTTTTGAAATAGTTCGAGGCAGTCTGGTTGGTCTAACTGTGGACTCTTGTCTGGTTCAAATCATTTGGGTTTGAATTACAATCCCTACAATATGCAAACAGGCCATTTGACCCAACAAGTCCACACCGACCCTCCGAGGAGTGAACTACCCAGAAACATTCCTCTGCACTATTATTACACATTTACCCCGACTAAGGCATCTAACCCACACATCCCTGAAAACTACAAACAATTTAGCATGGCCAATTCACCTGATATGCACATCTTTAGATTGTTGGAGTAAACCAGAGCATCCGGAATACTCTCATGCGGACACTGGAGAGTATGCAACGGAGATTATTGGGTTCAAAAGTCATGTATGGTAGTTGTTCCGGATGTTGAATTCGGCTGGTTTAAAACGTGTTTTGTGTCTCAAAATTCTTTCAGTCACTAAGAGTTAGTTGGGTGTGGAAGCAGTGAAGTTGGGGGCTTTACAAAAGGTAACAAAGGCAAAGCTGTAGGAATTGACAGACAAGCTGGAGTTGGGGTTGTGTTTGTCTGTGAGAAAATGAGAGATAATTACAGCTATAGCTCAGCAATTACATATGATGGAACCGCCATCAAATCTTTGGAAATGGCTCGAATTCAATTTCAAATGAGGCGCCTTGAACATGAGAAAGAATTGAAACCAGTTAAATTAAATTGAGAAGTAGAAATAAAAGAAAAGGAAATGAAAGAGAAAGGGAGAAAGAGAGAGAAGAAAACCAGAGATTTTCAACTTCAAAAGTTAGTAATTAGAGAGGAAAGTTGACATAGAAGGTGGAGATGAAGGTCGATCATAGGCTGGATGAGGAGGATAGTGAGTATGAGCAACCCTTTAGTAGCCAAAAGCCTGATGGGGTTCTGTTTAAATATGCCCAGGCATTGTCTAAATTTGATGAGAAGGATGGGGAAGCATTTTTAATTTCATTTGAGAAAGTGGCTAAATAAATGCAGTGATCAGTGACCCTGTGGATTTAGTTGATCCACACAGAGCTGGTAGGTATTTGCATCCCGATCAGTGGAGGTATCTGGCCAGTATGAGGAGGTGAAGAAAGCCATCTGAAGGGCATATGAGCTTGCGCCAAAAGCTGCAGACAGCGTTTCTGGAATCTAAAAAAAAACCTCCCTCGTTAAATGCACATTGAGTTTGAAAGAATCAAACAAAGTAATTTTGAAAGGTGGGTATTAGTATTAAAAGCAAAGCAAAGCCATGGCACTCTTAGAGAGATTCTTATTTTGGAAAAGGTTAACAATTGACTTCCTGCCGTCGTGAGAACTCGTGTGCAAGAGCAGAGAGATGGCAAGATGAGAAGCTTAAATGTCTGATGATGATGATTGGGTTCAGAAATCAAAGTTTTGTTTCTGTGAGAGATTATGAAGAATGTGGGAGATCTTCATAAAACATTTACCTGTAAGAGTAAGGTTTACTGGCCAAGGCCAGGAGTAACAGGTAAGGGTTTTCAGCATGAAGAGGTACAGATGTATGTAATTCTTTTATTCTGAGACATGAGGAGCTATGTCATTCAGAAGGACTGTTGGAGAGATGAGAAGTGCTCCATTATGTAACGTGTGATTGGAGTATCCAGTGCAAACATCAACAGATTTATTCCACAATAGGGAAGGAGGCCTTGAGCTTGGTGTTGGTGTTACAACATTTCAGCATTTAAATTGTGAATAACATACCTGAGACAATTCTTTATCACTGATCGTGACCCCATAAAACGTTTGAAGACATTCAGGTGAAAAAATGCCAGTCTGTTTCGATTGAGCTGATTATTGCTGCCATTCAATTTGAAATTATACAGTTGACAGGGCGAGAAAACTAAGTTTTGACACATTCTGGAGACGTGGATGAAGAAAGACAAAGGCATTCTGTGGCATGAGTAAAATGACTCAAATCGAATCTCGTTGTGAACATTTACATGCTCAGAGTCAATATAATATATAAACATTGCAGTCATAGAATTACGGAGTCATAGAGATGTGCAACATGGAAGCAGACCCTTCAGTCCAACCCGTCCATGCCTCCAGATATCCCAACTCAATCTCGTCCCACCTGTCAGCACCCGGTCCTTATCCCTCCAAACACTTCCTATTCATATACCCATCCAAATGCCTCTTAAATGTTGCAATTGTATCAGCCTCCACCAAATCCTCTGGCAACTCATTCCATACACGTACCACCCTCTGCGCGAAAAAGATTGCCCCTTAGATATCTTTCCCCTCTCACCCTAAACCTATGCCCTCTAGTTCTGGACTCCCCAACCCCAGGGAAAGACTTTGCCTATTTATCCTATCCATTCCCCTCATAATTGAGTGAACATTTATAAGGTCACCCCTCAGCCTCCGATTCTCCAGGGAAATTAGCTCCAGCCTGTTCAGCCTCTCCCTGTAGCTCAAATCCTCTAGTCCTGGCAACATTCTTGTAAATCTTTTCTAAACCTTTTCAAGTTTCACAACATCTTTTCGATAGGAAGGAGACCAGAATTGCATGCAATATTCCAACAATGGCCTAATTATGTCCTGTCCAGCCGCAATATGACATCCCAAATCCTGTACTCAATACTATGACCAATAAGGGAAAGCATACCAAACACCTTCTTCACTATCCTTTCTACCTGCTACAAATAGAGGAAGATTAGGAGATCTAAAATGAATCCATCTTTGTATATTGATAGATCATTTTATTAAAAGTGGAGTTGTGAGGATACTATCACTATAAAAAGCTTATTTTCTCTTGTTTTTTAAAAGGGAGGTTTTAAAGGCAGAGGTGCGGAACGGCTGTCTGAAAACAGTTTAAGTAAATAACTGAGGAGACCTTTAGGTTTTGTTAAAACGGTTATAACAAATGAAGGGCAGTGGCCAGCTCTCCCAGACCAGGGTTTCTCGTTTTGTTTTTGGCTGCAGCATTCAGAAGCTGTTGGAGATCCCAGCAGGGTTCGAAGCTTCAATACATGATCCCTAGCTGCTTTTCTCTCTGAGATGGTTGTTGATGTTGATTTTTCCTAGATCAAAAAATTGCATGTAAGAATCTGTATTTGAATTTATCTTTGTGCCAAGCAGCGTATACCAAGAAGGTACGGTATCTATTGTTTGTGTAAGTGTACCAACATATAAGCTATCCCAAAATTTTCTTTGACTGTGCTTTAACTAAAGCATTTGAATAGATTATATTTGGCTTAATGTTGAGTGCTTTGACCAGTCACAACATATCTGGAAAACGCACTTCACATCTCTCTTTCAAATAAGGAATATTTTGGGTCTATGTGGCCTTCTTAAAATGTTTTGCGGGGATCTGGTCTGATCCACAATATTTGAAGCCGAGGGATTTCTGACTGACTCCTGTTGTTGAAAGGTTAGTGGAGTTGCTGGGGATGGTTTGCTGGGGCTTGTGCTCTGAGCTGCCTCAGACATTCAGGGAGACCGGAGGATTTGGCGACCCAACTTTGGATGGAGCATGGGGACTATGGTATCAGCATCTGGGTGTGTAACATGAACACCAAATGGAACAGAGGCTGCAGACAGGGGAAGCTCTGAAACCACGGAGTGAGTGTGTGTAGGGAAAGGGATCTGCTGTATCCACCCCGGGTTTTCCAGGAACAGCTTCCCAAGTTACACTTAACCCAGGAGCAGAGTGTGAGGGGATCTGGACTGAACACGGATCTGGTCACAGAGCAGTGTCACCTTCTTCAACACGACCTGCAGCTTCACGCCAGGGGGAAGACGGGGCTGCCGGTGGCTATTAGGGTCAGGGTTTCATTCAGCTTCTGTGATCTGAAACTTTCCAGGCCGGAGTCGGTGACAGCTCCGTCTTCTCCCAGTATCTCAACATCAATGTCACCATTCAGTGATGGAGGATGTATATGGTGGATGAGGTCAATACATTGCTTCTCCCTCAGCGGGAAGCTGTCAGGTGTATCTTTATTTTCCCAGTATAGTGGGATTCCCGAAGGTGTATATGGAATCTGCAGAGTAGCCATTAAATGGGGAGAGGTAGAGGAACTGAAGGAGCTCTCACTCTATTAATGTTACAGTGTGTCCATGCACAATACATTATGTTGGTGAATACCCCTGTCCTGAAAGCAGCCACAGTTCCTTCATTCAGAAGCAGGCAGCCATTCCCATCGTCTACGGGTCTCCATGTAGAAAGGAATAATTGTATCTTGGATAAAGGCCATCCCCTTGATACACATTTCAAAACACCATCCCCACCACCAACCAACCACATCAAAATATTCTATGTGTACGGAGAGCAATGTGGTCACTTGGAGTGTCAATGAGCAGACGATCAGGAATGGAGCAAAACCTTCCATGTCCGAACGGGTCTCAGTGAATCCCCCAATACCCAGTATCACTGAGTCCTGTAATCCCTCTCCATTTCAGTAACATACTGCCTTCCATTATTCCTGTAAATGAAATTACAGGTTATATATGTTGTATTGCTCCTTCCAAATTATTATCCATTGCCTTGAACTTTCTGTATCTATTTGCAGACACTCCACCCTCTCTTGATAATTTAATCTCTTGCTTATCCAAGCGACATCACCAAACTCAGTATCTGGATATCTGTTCTAACCTCCTGATCATTGATATAGATTGTAAATAGTTGAGGTCCCCGCAGTGGTCACTGTGTGACTCCACTGGTGACATTCTGACAAACTGATTAAGACTGACTTATCCGGAGAGCCTGCTTCCTGTTTGATAGACAGTCCTCCCTCTATACTGTGTAACACGGTCGAAAGGCTGAGTATGGATGAGGAGCATCAGTCAGGAATTCAACCTCTCGAACCAGCTCCGCCATTGAATACAATCATGGCTGATGTTATCGCGGCCTCTGTACCACTTTCCTGCTATCTCTCCATCCTAAGACATTTTCTTTGCAGGAATCAGTTGAGGGAACCATCTCTGAGCTCCTTCCAATATAACAATACACTTTCTTCATTGAGTAGAAAAATTCTTTACACACTACTCCAGTGTCATCTCACTAAGATCCTGTACAGAGGCAGCAAAAACATTACCAGGGTGCTGAAAGGTTCCCACCCAGTTTAGGGCAGTCTCAAGCTCTCTAGGGTAATACACAGCATTGTCTAAAATCATTGTCCTTCTCTACTCCACATGCATAACGGGAGATCTAGAGAAAATCTCACAATAATGCTTGAGAAGAGCATGAATAACCCATGGCGAGATGACCTCTAACATTAATTTTGTTTAGAATCTGACTAGGCGAGGTGCCAGAGTACTGGAGAACGATTAATATGATTCCACTTCACAGTAATCATGATTTGGAAATGCCAGTGTTGGACTGGGGTGTACTAAGTTAAAAATCACACAACACCAGGTTATAGTCCAACAGGTTTAATTGGAAGCACACTAGCTTTCAAAGAACCGCACCTTCTTCAGGTGATTGTGGGGGACAAAATTGTAAGGCACAGCATTTATAGCAAAAAATTACAGTATGATGTAACTGAAACTACACATTGAAAATTACCTTGATTGTTGAGTCTTTCATCTGTTCGAAAACCATGATAGTTTAGCTTCTTCCGTGTGTAAATCAAAAAACCTTTTTTTTAAAGTTGCATTCTCAGGTTAACTGTAACAATTGGGTTCGTTACACAATATGTAGAAGGTGTTAGCGCCCTGTGTTCTCTGTCTATGCCATGATTTTAGATCGATTCTAACCTAAAAAGTCAGATAACAGAGTTTTACTGTTTTTGAGCAAAGTGCAATGTAACTCTGCAAGTACAAATTCACCCCACAAAATGTATGTGCACATGTGGGTCTTTGTGTCTGTCTGTGTGTATGTCTGAGTGGCTTGGGGGGGGGGTTGTAAGTGTGAGAGAGAGTGTACATGTGTGTGCAGTGATTGCAGAGTGTCTTACTTCTGTGAGGGGGTGCATGTGTGAGTGTGGTAGTGTGTATGTGTCTGGGGTGGGGGTTTGCGAGTGTCTGTGAGAGAGAGGGTATATGTGCCTGCATGAGTGTAGAGTGGTCTCAGTCTCTGAGAGGATGCATGTCTGAGTATGGGAGTGTGTGTGTCTGTAAGGGTGTGCGTGAGTGTCTGTGTGTGTCTGTGTATATGTGTGTCCGTGTGTATGTGTGTGTATAGGAGTGACTCTGTGTGCTTGTGTGTGTGTAAGTGTGTCTGTGTGTGTATATAGTGCAATGGTGGTCACCTGTAGTATGATGAACCCAAGGGCCCAGTTGAGGCCCTCCCTATGGGTACTGAACTTAACTATCAGCCCCTGCTTGGCTACTTTTCGCTGTTGCCTGTCCTGAAGTCTGCCTTGGAGGATGGTCACCCGAAGGTCCGAGGTCGAATGTCCTGTACCGCAGAAGTGTCCCAACTGGGAGGCAACACTTCTGTCTGTTGATTGCTGTGTGGTGCCCATTCATCTGTTGCCATAGTCTTTGCTCGGTTTCCCCAATGTACCATGCCTCTGGGCGCTCTTGCCTGCAATGTATGATATAGACAATGTTGGCTGAGTCACATGAGTACCTGCCACGTACATGGTGGGAGGTGTCCTCACATGTAATGGTAATACCCATGTCCACATTCTGACAGGACTTGCAGCGCCTACCATGACAGGGTTGTATGGCGCTGTCCTGAAAGCTGGGCAGCTTGCTGCGAACATATGATCTGTTTGAGGTTTGGCGGTTGTTTAAAGGCAAGCAGTGGAGGTGTGGGGAAGGTCTTGGTGAGGTGCTCATCCTCGTTGATAATGTGTTGCAGGTCACGAAGAACATGGCATAGTTTTTCAGCTCCTGGGAAGTACTGAAAAACGAAGGGTACCCTGTTGGTTGCCACAGCAAGGTACCGTAATAACTTCCTTAGGAGATAGACACGTGTTCCCTATAACAAAGTGACAAAACCTGAACACAATACTCCAAGTGCGGCCTTACCAAAGTCCTGTATAACTGCAACATAAATTCCCAACTTCCATACTCAATGTCCGGCCTGATGAATGTCAGTGTGCCAAATGCCTTCTTCACTGCCCTGTCTACATGTGACTCCACTCTCAGAGAACCGTGCACCTGCATACCAAGGTCTCTCTGCCCACTACACCCCTTAAGGCCCTCCCATTCGCCGTGCAACTCCTACCTTGATTTGAGATTCTAAAATGCAAGACCTCACGCATCTATATTAAATTCCATTTGCCATTTCTCGGCCCACTTCCCCGCCTGATTAAGGTCCTGCTGCAATTTCTGATAAACTTCCTCACTGATCATGCTCCCAATTACTTTAGTGTCATCTGTAAACTTACAAATCATACCTTGTACATTCTCAACCAAATCATAGATAACAAACAGCAATGGACCCAGCCTCCAGTCTGACAAACACCCTTCCACTAAACCCTCCGCTTCCTACCATCAAGCCAACTGTGTATCCAATTGGCCGGTTCCCCCAGCATTCCACGAGATGTAACTCTCCAGAGCAGCCTGCCCTGTGGAACTTTATCAAAGGCCTTACTGATATCCATAGAGACTATGGTTACTGCTCATCCCTCATCAACCTGCTTGGTCACTTCATCAACGAACTCTAACAAATTTGGGAAGCATGATCTCCCACTCACAAGTCTATGCTGACTGCTCTGAATCAAACCCTGTGTAAGTAATGGGTGCAGTCAGTGGTATGCTGTCCTTCATTGTAAGATGATTCAAGTACATAAGTAATGCCATCTTCCTGCTGTTGTAGGGCCTTGCTGAGAGCGTGGTTGGGACACTCCCTACGGATTTGATCTCCTTTGTAAGGAATGATCTCCTTACCACAGACACGGGTGATGGTATCACGAGGATAGAGTGAAGAAGCTGAGTGTTTAATCAGTACAGCTGTGAGAGAAGAAGAAACGGTGACGTTAAACACGAGGAGTGACAGCGATCACTTACTTCCAAAAGAGACATGGACAGGGTGAGAAATTCCATACTTTACCCAGGATTGGTTGGTTTGATTTATTGTCATGTGTACCTCAGTACAGGGAAACACTTTATTTATGAGCAGTGGAGGAAGATCATAGTAAACATGGCCAGACAGATCATAGGGTGGAAATAGACTTGGACAGAGTAAGGCACACAGGTTACACTGAACAGGACATGCACTAGACAAGATCAACATGAACAAGATCAGCATTATTTGAACTTAGAGAGTCCATACATCAGTCTAACGTGACTTTCCTAATAGTTTATATGCCTACATTAACTCTCCCCACGTTATTGTGCAGCCGGCGAGTGAATCTGTACTGAACGCCATGTTGTTCACAATACACAACAGCAGCCACAATACCTTCATTCTGAAACAGGTAGCCATTCCCATCCACTTCCACGCTACACAGAGAACACAAGGCTGGCTTCTCGGAGGTGGAAGGTGCCTTCTTGTGACTTCACACAACACATATGGCTTCCCTCCTTACCGCGAGAAAATCACGTTAAAGTCCCACGTGTGTATCATGACAGACGGAGCTAAGAAGAACAACGTGGAGCAGTCTGTCTGTGCAGCCTCTGCTCCACTTGTTCACCACGTTAGAGCATCAGTTAGGAGACAGCGAGGATTGTTGATGCTGAAGATCAGAGTAGACAGTGGTTTGCTGGAAAAGCACAGCAGGAGAATCGACGTTTCGAGCATAAGACATTCATCAGGAATCAGCATCAATTACCTCATTCTGCCCCTGTGTAAGTGCATTGAGGTGGGAATGGCCTCCTACTGTTCCTGTGTAAGTCACTCAAGGGACTGACTGGCTTCTTCCTCGTCCGATTGGACACGGCCAAGGGCCTGACTGGTTATCCCTAGTTCCTGTATGACAGCTCGATGTGCTGACTAGTGTGATGATGCTATAGCTTTAAGAGGTTATTTTGTTCTGGTTTCTTTTACGAGAGAGATTGAATGACTGTTACCAAGCTGGCTTGTTAGGACCACTTGAGTAAATAACTAGTGAGGCCTTAGGTTTATTTTAATGCAGATGGAATGGGTATGGTCAGCTCTCACAGATTAGGATTTCTGGGTTTTGGTTTCTCAGTAACATCAGAAATTATTGGGGTCTCCACCGAGTTGAAAACTTTAGTGAATGTCTCCTGGCAGTTACTCTCTATGGACTTTCTCTTGGTGCTGTTTTTAAATCCGGAATTGGAGAAATATTTGTGTCATTCAGTGTCTGAATATTCCTTTTTGCCAAGGGTTGTGTTCATGTGATTTTCCAGTATTGGAACAGTTCATTAGTATTAGGTCCTAGATCTATTATTCTGTTAACTTGTCCAATATAAATACGTTATTCTAAATTCTTCTTTCTTTGGTTTTATTTCATCTATCGTGTTTACATAAATGGTGTTATGCTTCACACCGAGTTGTTTGACCACTCACATTGCATCTGGAACAGACACTTTACATTTTCTTTAAAATAAGAAAACATTAGAGTCTAGGCTACCGCCTTCAAATATTGTCGAGGGGTTCTGGTGTGGCCCATCACACTAGAATCCTTCTCTTCCTGAGTAATATGTTAACTTGTCCAATATAAATACGTTACGGGCGGCACGGTGGCACAGTGGTTAGCACTGCTGCCTCACAGCGCCAGAGACCCGGGTTCAATTCCCGACTCAGGCGATTGACTGTGTGGAGTTTGCACGTTCTCCGCGTGTCTGTGTGGATTTCCTCCGGGTGCTCCGGTTTCCTCCCACAGTCCAAAGATGTGCAGGTTAGGTGAATTGGCCATGCTAAATTGCCTGTAGTGTTAGGTAAGGGGCAAATGTAGGGGTATGGGTGGGTTGCGCTTCGGCGGGTCGGTGTTGACTTGTTGGGCCGAAGGGCCTGTTTCCACACTGTAAGTAATCTAATGGCACTGAATGGGCTGTCCCTGTTCTTCTCCAATAGTATCAATGGGCTGAACGACTTCCTCATATTCCTGTGAAACCAGTGAGAGGTGCGGAATGATCTCTTATTTTACTGTGGCAATCCTTTATATGAATGTTATGGACTCTTTAAAAGCACAAGCCTCAATGGAGTCCATGTCTTGCTGCACATGGACACAGTCCAGTTCAGGAGCTGACGGGGGCGTCAAATTGTGGAATCCTCAGTGACCACCCCCACTTCGGATCTTATGGTGGGGAGGGTGTGGGCGGGGAGACATTGATGAAGCAGCTGAAGATGTTTGTGAAGAGGAAGCTTCCCTGAGGATTTTCCAAACAGGTGACCCAGGACTGAGATGGTGAACATCTTCCTTTGTGTCATGTTTGACTCCAAACACTGGAGAGTTTTCTCTGATTCCCATTAAGTTCAGATTTGTTAAGCTCCTTGATGTCAACAGAAGCCTTGATATCAGGGCCAGTCATTTTTACCTGACCCCTTGTGTCCTGTCAGAGAGGTGAGGGCGATGATGAATTGGGTATGAAAGAGGATTTGAGACCAAGAGCAGATCAGTCAAGATCTTAGTGGAGGACAAGGCAGGTTTGGGGAGTGAACGACCTGCCCCTGTGTCTGATGTTCTCACATTCTGTTGTTGGAAAGTTAGTGGGTGTTATTTTCATGAATGTTCTGTTATTGAATGTTGCCGTCAGGGAGACCAGAGGATTTTGTGAGCCATCGCTGGGTGAGATATGGGGGCTGTATTCATCATGAATTTGGGTCTACAATATGACCAGCTAATTGAGCATAAGTTTCAGAGAGGGGAAGTTCTGTAAAGAGAGATGAGGGGCCTCTTTCATACCCAGCCTGGGTTTTACAATTACATTTCCCAAATCACCTCAACGGGTGTGGGACAGTCTTGAAGGGCTGAATGATCTCCTCTGTTTCTGTGCAACAGGTTATAGAAGTAAGTAGCCTCTAAATGCTCCTGCCTAACAGGTTTAATGGGCTGAATGGAACACAGGACCACGGGATTGAGGGACAGGAGTGAGTCATTAGATACGTTGAACCTTCTCCACCAGGCACTAAGATTCTAGCTGATCAGGTTGGGGTCTCAGCCCCACTTTCCTGTCTGCGTCCCATTATCCATGACTCAGTTCTCTGTCATATATTTCACTAACGCAACTTTAAATCAATGTGAACGTAGAGGCACGATAAACTTCCAGTGAAGAGGATTCGGATTTGAACGGTACTTTCAGAATTGTTCGTTATCCCTCTTATAGAATCAGAGAGTCATACAGAACGGAAACAGACCCGTTAGTCCAATCTGTTCACTCTGTTGAGATTTCAAATCTGATCCAGTCCCATTTACCAGCATTTGGCCAATATCCCTCCTCTTTCAGATACTTTTTAAATGTGCGATTGTAACTGCCTTCAGCACTTCCTCTGAAAGCACTTTCTGTACGCACACCACTCTCTGTGTGAAACATTTATCTTCAGGTCCCTTCTAAATCATTCGCCCTCTCCCCTTCAACCTATGCTCTCCTGTTCTGGACTCCCCTATCCTGGGGAGCAGAACGTGGCTGTTCAGAATATCCATGTCCCTGATGATTTTATAAACCTCTATAATGTCACCCTTCAGCCTCTGACACCCCAGGGAGAAACACCTCAAACTAATCAACCTCTACCTAAAGCTCAAACCTCCAGTCCTGGGACATCCATGTAAATCTTTTCTGCAGAAAACCGAGTTGTACGCAGTATTCTTACAGTGGCCTCACCAACATCCTGTACAGATACAACATGCCACCACAACTCCTATACTCAATGCTCTGACTGATTAAGGCAAATTTGTAAAAGTGTTCTGTACCGCACTGTCTGCATTCAACTCCACTTTCAAGGAACAATGTACCTGCAGCCCTATGTCCGTTTGTTTCACAACACTCACCAGGACCTTACCATTAAGTGTATCATTTCTCCCCTGATGTACCTTCCCAAAATGCGTAACCTTGTATTTATCTAAACTAAACTTCATCTGTCACTCCTTGACCCTTTGTTCCATCTATTTGTGGTCTCGTTGTACTCTGAGATAATCTACTACAGCACCTTTCTGATGTCGTCTTTAAACTTACTATCTATGGCCCCAATATCCACATCTAAATCCTTGACATAAATGATGAAATGCAGTGAACTCAGTCCTGATTCTTACAGCACACTGCTGCTCACAAGCCTCCAGTCTGAACAATACCCCTCTTCCTTCAAGCCAATTGTGATTAGCTTCCTCTGTATCCCATGTGACCGAATCTTACTGATCTACCAATCGGAATGTAATGAACACCTTGCTGAGGTCCATATTGACAATATCTACCAAACTGCCTTCATCAATCATCTTTGTCACCTCTTCATAAATCTCAATCAAATTAATGAGACATGATTTCCCATGCAGAAAGCCACGTTGTCTACCCCGATCATCCCTTACCTTCCCAAATGTTAATCTAAATCCTATCCCTCAGGATCCCCTCCAACAACTTACCCACCACTGACATCAGGCTCACCGGTCTATAGTTCCCCGGCTTTTCGGGTCACTGTTTCCTTTTCTAGTCCCACTCCTCCACTGCTCACAACAAATGTTAAATGTAACCAGGTCGGTGATATAGCCGATGATATCGGTCTCAGACTGGGTCAGGGTCAGTTTTAGGAACAAGTCAGGCTAGTTTCTTTAATCTGCTAAAACAACACGTTTATGATCCAGAGCAATGTGACTCCAACTATGATGGAATGATGAATGGCAAACTGTTTGGATATTGCAAATAAAGAATCCATATTTCCCTTTCTAAAAACACTGACACACACACACACATTCTGCAATTTCACATTGAAAGAACCTTGTCCAAATATTAGTGCAACTAATGACAAAAGGAAAAATTGCGAGATTGTCCAAAATGTTATTCTGCTTCTGAAGATATTGTACTCACACAGCTGCTAGCAATGGGATTTTATCCTGGGAGAGTTGGATTTGGCTGAATTCCCTTTGCATTAGGCTGGCGGGAGGTTCCAGGTTAGCACAGTGGCTCAGTAGTTCGCACTGTTCCATCACAGCATCAAGGGCATGAGTTCAATTCCAGCCTCGGCGACTATCTGTGTGGAGTTTGCATCTTCTCCCCTTGCGTGCGTGAGCTTCTGATGGGTGCTCCCGTTTCCTCCCACAGCCCAAAGCTGTATAATTCAATAGTCCATAGTGTTCAGAGATTTCTACTTTAGGTGCACTAGTCAGTTGTAACTGTAAGGCCATGGGAAGGTTACTCTTTGGAAGGTTGGTATGGACTTGTTGGGCCGAAGGGCTTGTTTCCACACTGCAGGGATTCTATAAAAATAAGAATGGTAATGATGACAGTAGAGTTTTGTTTTAGCTCGCACATGTTACTGTGATGAGGAATAATGAAGGAGAGAGAAAGAGTGCAATAGGCCGTTTCTTCTCGGGCAGATGACATTTTCTCCCTCTCTGAGCTGAATCACACAATAATGTCATTCTCTCCCAAACTGGACCATGTGAGGTCTCCTTGTACATTGTCCAAACTATGTCTCCATCACATTCCCTGTTCCATGTCGGTGCATCATTGCTGCTGTCATACACAGAGCCATACCCTGAGCAGAAAATGGTCTCTGTCAATTTGAAGATATTTTTATATGTCCCGGCGTCATGAAAACATAAAATGTTTAATGTATTCAGAATACATAGAACATAGAACATAGAACAGTCCAGCACAGAACAGGCCCTTCAGCCCACCATGTTGTGCCGACCACTGATCCTCATGTAAGCACCCTCACATTTCTGTGACCATATGCATGTCCAGCAGTCTCTTAAATATCCCCAATGACCTCGCTTCCACAACTGCTGCTGGCAACGCATTCCATGCTCTCACAACTCTCTGTGTAAAGAACCCGCCTCTGACATCCCCTCTATACTTTCCTCCAACCAGCTTAAAACTATGACCCCTCGTGTTAGTCATTTCTGTCCTGGGAAATAGTCTCTGGCTATCAACACTATCTATGCCTCTCATAATCTTGAATATCTCAATTAGGTCCCCTCTCCTCCTCCCTTTCTCCAATGAAAGAAGTCCGAGCTCAGTCAACCTCTCTTCATAAGATAAGCCCTCCAGTCCAGGCAGCATCCTGGTAAACCTCCTCTGAACCCTCTCCTAAGCATTCACATCTTTCCTATAATAGGGCGACCAGAACTGGACGCAGTATTCCAAGTGCAGTCTAACCAAAGTTTTATAGAGCTGCATAAAGATCTCACGGCTCTTAAACTCAATTCCCCTGTTAATGAAAGCCAAAACATCATATGCTTTCTTAACAAACCTGTCCATTTGGGTGGCCATTTTAAGAGATCTATGTACCTTCACACAAATATCTCTCTGTTCCTTCACACTGCCAAGAATCCTATCCTTAATCCTGTACTCAGCTTTCAAATTCGACCTTCCAAAATGCATCACCTCGCATTTATCCAGGTTGAACTCCATCTGCCACCTCTCAGCCCATCTCTGCATCCTATCAATGTCCCGCTGCAGCCTACAACAGCCCACTATACTGTCAACGACACCTCCAACCGTCGTGACATCTGCAAACTTGCTGACCCATCCTTCAATCCTCCCATCCAAGTCATTAACAAAAAATACAAACAGTAGAGGCCCAAGGACAGAGCCCTGTGGAACACCACTCACCACAGACTTCCAGGCAGAATATTTTCCTTCTACTACCACTCGCTGTCTTCTGCTGGCCAGCCAATTCTGATTCCAAACAGCTAACACAGATACCTGTGTTAAAATGAATGTTTTGTTTTAACAAATACAGAAATTGCTGGAAAAGCTCGGCAGGTCTGTCAGCATCCAGATGCCTTTTATATGATGTAGTTGTACCAGCCTCCACGACTTCGTCTGGCAGCTCATTCCATACACACACCACCCTCTGTGTGAAAAGCTGCCCCTTAGGCGTCTTCAAAATCTTACCCCTCTCACTTTCCACCAATGTCCTCTAATTTTGGATGCCCCTAACCTGGGGAAAAACCTTGACTACAAACCCTATCCATGACCGTTCTGATATTATATACCTTTATTGCTGTGAAATGTGACTTCAATCAACACGAATGGCTGTACTTTCAATAATCCCGGGATAAATGCTGAAATTCAACACCGACACCTATTCTTTCTCCATCAAGTCACAATTCTAAACCAGTTTAATCAGTTTGTTCAGATATATTAGGAGACATTTCTGTGGGATTTACACCTAGACCTTTGTGCCCGGAGGTAGGGACACGAGCACCACTCGGCAATACCCATAAAGCTGTAACATTATTCTCCTGTGGGTTTGTTCATCAGCCTGTTATGACATGCTGTGACATACCTCTGCAACAGGCAGGACATGACTCCACACCTTCTGGTCCAGAGCTAGGAACACTACCAAACAATTTCAGTAATTGGAATCAAACCCAGAGCCATGGCTCAGAGACAGGGACACTACCCACGACACTACTATACCCAGATTTTGGGTCACATTTTAAGAGGCAGCGTTCAGCTCGGTTGGGATTTATTATAATCAGGTTACCATTACTGAGCTACACAAAACATTTTGTTTTGTTAAACAAGTGCAAGATCGAAATTAACTATGACCATCTTTAATCACTATTATCTGTAGTCTGCAATATTAGGGACAGAAATCCTGCAGAAACACTCTGCCCAGTGAAGGCTCTCAAACACATGTTTATTACTGAACACCAGACAAGAAGAAAGACCATAATTTCTGGTCCCAGAACACCAATCAGTATAACCCAACTCTCACGTGTGTCTACCCTCTGCCTAAAACCATGAAATGATACCAGGCCGCTGATTACTGTCCAGCCTCTCCTCCCCACTGACTGTGTCTGCAATCCGTCCCTCCTCCCTCTAACCACACAAGGCAAACCAAGTTCAGGGTCTTTGTGAAAATCAAGGCCGGAGTGTGCAGGCCTCCTGGAGAGGGGTGGGCATTTTAAAATTAAACGGGGAAGGTGAGGAGGTGGTAATATCACTCATTTGCCGAGGCGTGGCAGATGGAGTTTAGTTTGGATTAATGCAAGGTATTGGATTTGGTAAATCCAACAAGAGCAGGACCTACACAATTAAACATAGAGCCTTTGGCAGTGTTGTAGAACAGAGACCGCGGCCATCAGTTATAATTCTTTAAAAGTTGCATCTCATATAGATAATGTGGTTAAGAAGGTGGTTAACACACTTGTCTTCAATGGTCAGACCTTTGAGTATCGGAATTGGGACATCATGTTGTGGTTGTACAGGATATTGGTGAGACCTCTACCGGAATACTGTGTCCAGTCTGGACATCCTGCCCGCTCATTCCATAGGCACACCACCCTCTGGGTGAAAAAGCTGCCCTTAGGTCACTTTTAAATGTTTCCCCTCTTACAACCATGTCCTCTAGTTTTGGTCTCCACTACCCCCTTATAAAATACATTGACTATTCACTTTGATATCATTGACCTTGGTGTTATTAAGCTGGAGAGGGTTCAGAAGAGTTTAACCTGGATGTTGCTGGAAATGGAGGGATTGAGCTATAAGGAGAGGCTGGATAGGCTGGGACATTTTTCACTGGAGAGTGTGAGATGGAGGGGTAACTGCAGAGGTTTATAAAATAACGAGGGGTACAGATAAGCTGTAGGGCTGATGGCTTTTCCCTAGAGTTAGGGATTCAAAACTGAGGGATATTTTAAGGTGCGAGGCAAAAAGATTTACAAAATTCAGGAGAGGTAATTATTTTAGACAGAAGCTGGCTTGCGTGTGGAATGAACTTGCAGAGCAAGTGGTGAAAACAGGGACAGTTACAATGCTTAAAGGACATTTAGATCAGTACATGGATAAGACATCAGTTTGGATGGTGCTGTGAGCAGCTGCCCTCTCCCTCCCCCTCTCTGAATGAATCCCTGTTGGTTTTCACCCTCTGCCAATGTCTGTGCAGTGGCGTGTGGAGGCCAGCAGAGGGAGGCATTGCATCACTTTAAGCACCACAGAGACTGCCAGACCTGCCCCACACAGAGACACACAGATACACACACAGTAATTGTTAGGACACAGCATAGATCTCATCTGGTAATTTAAACTAAACATAAATAAATGCTGAATTCGCCTCGTAAACTGTTAAAATATGAGTGAGAGAGAACTCCCAAATTCCACAGTTTAAATAAAAACAACAATGTATTTTTTAACACTGAAAGTGAACTGAAAGACCCTCTATCTCTTAACTGCTTATAACCCGACTCCAGCTCTACAGTAATATACTGTTTCTGGGTCTGCCATCCTCTCATATCACAGGTACTTGTAAGCTCTCAGTTCAGAGCAGCAGTCACTCTCTCTTAAAGGTACAGTACACACTTCCAACTTCAACCCATTATACCCTGATGAATATAGATAAGTGGAAACTATCTGGATTTCTCTTGCTCTGTGGTTTGTCAATATTTCATCTACTCTGTCTCGTATATGTCAGGATTTTTGTTGCTCCATTGACAGTATGTCATTATTCGACTCTGCGGGAATATATCAGTATTTCATGTGTGTGTGTGTGGGGCAGGATTTCAGTTGTTTCATGGGGACTGTGACACTGTGACAATCTTAATGTTTGTAAATGGGACCAAACCTGCAAGAATTGTAAAGTCTATGGAGGACAGTGTGGAACTCTAACAGGACAGTGACACGCTGGTAGATGGGGATCAATGCAGGGCAGTGTGAGGTGATGCACGTTGGTATGAACGATAAAGAAAGACAGTTTAAACAGGCTGTGCCGTTATAAAGGGGCTGCAGGAACAGAGAGCGCTGCGTGTATATGAGCATGAGCCATGTTCGGGGGGTCAGTGCTATAACAGATATACGGTGAGTGTGAGGGAGCAGAGAGAATACAGTGACCCTTATCCTGACAGAGCGGGGAAGGTTATTGATGCATGTCCTGTATTGCTGGGCAGTTCTTCAGACCGCAGATACTGCACTGAGCTGGGTGGGGAGCTCAGACCATGCTCGGTGGGTCTGGTGGTGTGGCTCCCTCTGGGAAGGGAATGGTCACCCTCTGTACTAGCCCATCCACCAGGACCTCCGTGATCCTGTCGACAAACCGTGGTGTAACTGCCCTTATCTGCCCTGCTCGGGGTAAACTGTACAGGGCAGCTTCTAACAGAGAAAGGTCAGCCGTGTACCCATTGGCTTGTTAAATTTGGCACCAGTGCCAGGGGTCACGGAATATCCAGGGACACGCAGGCGATGGTGAGTCCCTCCAGCCATGACGGGTGGGAGAATCGGGCTGGCATTGAATGAGAGGGACACCATGTGGGTGGGGAAGGGGTGTGGGGGTAGTCAATGAGTTGAGTTGGATAAGATAGCACCAGGAATCTAGCTTGGCCTCGTACAGATAATCTCTCTGTCACACTCAAAGAAAATGACACTGAAGCAAATTATTGTTAGAATCAGCCCAGTGCGTCAGAGATTCTGTTGTAACTGCTCCCATTTACAAAGCTGTAGAACAAATGCTCATCCAAAACTCTCCATCATTTCACCTCACACCAATCTCCCTTTTTTCCATCTTTCCTGGGAAGACTGGCTCATGTTACGGGATGCGATCGAAGTGTCTACGTTTCAGCATTCTGAAACCTGGGAACACATCCTTCCATGACGATGTCTCTCAGTCTCCCCCTCTCTGTCTATACCCCAAACCCCTCCCATGTGGTGATATTTAAACTGATTCCCCCGCCATCTATCTCTGGCAGTGATGTTCACACCCACAGCACCCCCTTGTCAGGGCACAATGGAGATATGGAGCTGTAAATGGGTGGGAGCTGTACGTCCTGTCACTTCCAGCATGGGCTGCAAGTTTCCCCACACTGGGCGGGTAGGATGGGGGGAAAGGTGATGGACAGGTCACGGAGCTCCATGGTACGTTCTGTCCCCGACATTCTATAACTGACATTCCCCGGAACGTTCTGTCCCCGACATTCTATAACTGACATTCCCCGGAACGTTCTGTCCCTGACATTCTATAACTGACATTCCCCGGAACGTTCTGTCCCTGACGTTGTTTGTTTGTGAACGGCCGGACGTCAGTGAATTGAACAAACGATAAGATCCCGAGGGAAGAGATCCCGTTCCAGGGAGAAGGAGACACTGTTCCGAAGGCCCCTCAGGCAGTTAAAGGGATGAACACGTTTTCCCTGCGTTTACATTTCTCCACGACACAGGATCGACCACAATTTAGACCAAAATACAGAAATTCCCAAACTCCGTTTGTCTTCAGGAAACTGGGAGAGAATCCTTCAGGACAGCAACATTCCCACCCTCCGTATTAGGAACTGGGAAGGAGTGACCTGTGTCTGCTCTCGAGTGATCGAGTGTTTGGGAATGTTCTAGAAACCATCTGTCCTTATGGATGTGTCTCTGTGTGTTTGGGGAGGGAGGGTTTCTTGTGGTTTATGTCACATTTTTGTCAGTAATTCCGACCTTCCCATTTGTTATTCCAGCTCCAATTATTTTAATAAATCCCTGAATACAGGGACACATTTGAAAATCTCACTGGGTCCCCGATCAAACGGGTCCCTTTGCCTCCAGGCTGATGGATAATGGGTTTGTTTTCCTTCCTCACAGTTAACGTAGTGACCATCTACGTCCTGCTTTATAAAGATTGTGGATTGTCTCCATGTGTCAGACGTTACCTGGGGGCCATGGCAGCGGCGGATCTCCTGGTCATTATCCTCGACCTGATCCTGAGACACATTCCCATTGTTTATCAGGAACAGTTTTATTTCCTGAGGTACTCCGTCCCCGTGTGTAATATCCACGCCGTCCTGCTTTATGCAGCCACTGACTGCTCTGTCTGGTTCACCGTCACTTTCACCTTTGATCGGTTTGTGGCCATTTGTTGCCAGAAGCTGAAAAGTATATATTGCAGTGAGAAAACGGCGGCTGTGGTTCTGGGAGCAGTGACTGTGCTGAGCTGTTTAAAGAACATTTCCTGGTATTTTATGCTCACGGCTCGGTATTGGCTGGGGAACCTCCCCTGGTTTTGTGATGTAACAGACGCTGTTCTATTCTCCAGTGTCTGGGTCACAATCGAGTTCCTCCACCACATTCTAACCCCGGGTGTCCCATTTCTCCTGATTCTGCTGCTCAATGTTCTCACCGTCAGACACATTTTAGTGACCAGCAGAGCCCGCAGGAGACTCCGCGCTCACACCAATGGGGACGCTCAGTCTGACACTGAAATGAGAAACCGAAAAAAATCCATCATTTTACTGTTTGTGATCTCGGCCAATTTCATCCTGTTATGGTCAACATTAATGCTGTATTCTATATGGAGACGGATGTGGGATATTGTGGATACCCCTCTGTATCTCGATTGGTTTGTGCAGGAATTGGGCTTCATGCTGCAGCTCCTCAGTTGCTGCACAAACACCGCGATTTATGCCGTGACCCAGACTAAGTTCAGGCAGCAGCTGAAGAATGTGCTGAAATATCCCTTCACCCAAATCCATCCATCCATCAAATTCCCTCATTAATCACACCATCCGGGATTTTCTCATTTCAGTTCAGTGTTTCAGCGATGGAGCAGCCTGTCGCTATGGTAACAGACTGAGGGGAGCGCTGGTTTGTCCCTCCTTATCCCCCAGGGGGGATACAGGGAAACATTTCAATGTTTCTCACAACTCAGGGGCCAGTGAGAAAAGGCACCATCCCACTGACTGTATCCATCGCTTCCATTTGTAACCAATAAAAATGCTGATTACAGCGTGCCGAGCAGCAGAGGGACCGATGTTGTTGTGTGTCTTTGTGTTGGAGAAGCTGAGCTGGAGAGAGACAGACTCAGCCCCAAGTCCTGGTCCTCAGGGAAGGGGAGGGCACCGCGCCCTGAGCTCAGGAGCTGGGGTTAACTCCCTCTGTCCCCCTCCCCACCCCCTTTCCAACCCGCCCTCCCCATTTCATCTCCCCCACTCTTACTCCACATTTCTCCCTCTCTCTCCCTGCACACTCACTCTTTCTCACAACCTCCCCCTTTCACTCTCCCTCGTTCTCCCTCTCACACCAACCGCCACAACCCCGGTTTCTCCACCTGCCTCCACTCTTCACTTTCCCCTCACCCTCACACTCTCCGTCCTGCCCGTCTCTGCCTCCTCCAGCAGTCCCATCACTACCCCATCTCACCCCCACCCCACCCCCACCACACGCAGCCCCACGACCAACCCCACCCCAACTCCAGTCTCGGGGTCAGAGGGGGAGGGAAGGAGCAGGGAGAAAGAGTGTGTCCGAGAGGGAGGGACAGGAGGGAGAGAGATTCAGTCAGAGAGAAACGGAGGGACGTGGGCAGAGAGAGAGACACCGATTGAGGGCGGTTGAGAGTGAGAGAAAGTGGAGAGAGTGAAGGAGCAGGGAGAAGAGGGGGGAAAGTGAGAGATAGGGTGAGAGAGGGTAGGGCGAGAGAGGAGAGGGAGAGAGGGAGGGGAGGGCAAGAG